>NW_025336481.1:41567443-41573587 GCF_004798865.1 Varanus komodoensis | reverse complement strand
GATAGGTATCTCTATTATGTCAGGATCCTGGGGAGTCAGGTACAACACATATGACACTAATTCTGGCCTTCTTGCACTGGCACTCTGCATACTTCCAAGTCTACGCACATTGGGACTGCAAAATATAATAGGATGCCTCTCCTGACCCGAATCTGCCTTGACCCTCTGACCCACACCTGAGGCCCTCCTCCAAGAGCCAGCTCCAAGTGAGGTCCAAAGGCTGGAAACAAGGGAGAAGACCTTCTCCATCATGGCCCCCTAATTATGGAATTATCTTACCACCGGAGCCACCTTCGTCATCTCTTGGGTGCCAGGTTAAGACTGCTCTCTACTTCCAGGCATTGAATGGTGTATAATGGAGCATGTGAGCTGCTTTAACAGGTCTATTTTTATTGAAATTGTTTTAGCTGTTTATACTGTTTTAAATTATGTGTATGGAAATGCTATGTTGCATTTTTATGGTATCTGCATTTTATGCTACATTTTTAGTGTGCCTGTATTTTATGCTGTGTTTTATTGTATTTGTGTTTTGTGTGAATTGCTGTGAACTGCTTAGACAGCTTCAGTGATTGAGCAGTATAGAAACAAAACAAATATTAGCCCCACTACTCTTACTTCTGCTACCAATATGATTGAATTGCTGATTCCATCTGAAGAATTCCACTCATAATCTGAGCAGAATTCAGGTTATTCTACTCATAACATGAACTTTGGCTTAACTAGGAGAATTTTGAAAACTAATTCCATTGCTGATCCATATATTCATTGCACAGCTTTCACTTCTATCTGATCGTGGTCATTTTCCCCCTGTCGCATCTTATCAGGGCACACATGAAATGCTCAGGATGTAAAAAGGGCTTTGAGGTGACCGTCTGTATCAGGGGTCTCAAACTTGCGGCCCACGGGCCAATTGCTGGGACAGGCGGGGCACGGGGGAGCGCCCTGCGGCCTTCAAAGTGCCGGCGGCGCCCGGGCCGGCCGCGGGATGAGGGGCCCCCCACCACCGCAGTGGTGGAATCCTTGATGCGGCCCAGCCTCACCCAGCCTCTACTTCCAGTGGCCCCCAGGTCAGCTGAGTTTCAGACCCCTGGTCTGTATGGTAATGTGGAAGTTGGTGTGGTGCAGTGTTGACTAGCACATACACACTGATCCAATACCCACAAAAGTTGACCCGTACAAGCCTGCATACAATTACGTCAAGTTTGCTTTTTGTCAAGTTTCGTCACTGCCTGACTTCACATTGATGGTGTCCTGGTGACTGGGGGCAAGCAAATGCAGAGCTGAAGCAGGTGCAACAGGTAGGGCCACCTGTACTACAAGGTGAGGTATTGCAACTGCCTGAGTTCCAGAGGTTTGGGGTGGGTGGCAGTAGCAGCGGATCCTGTCTCTTCCTCATTTCCTCTGGAGGACCGACTTGTATGAACTTCATGAACTGGACTGCTGCTCTTGCTATGGTGGAGGATGCTCTCCCATCGCCAGTGATGAAGTAAGATGAGATTTCCATTCCAGTGCGTTTTGGGACAAGAAATGGGGGCCAGCTTCTTACTTTTAACCAGCAAGTGTTTTGAGCCTGCCCTGAAACTCCGCATGCACCAGACTTTGTTCTGATTCCACCAATTTACAAGGAAACCAAGAGAGGCATTTTGATGTGGTATGAATATATTTGAAAAGCAAAGGTGCTTTTAGCCAGTATTTTGATTTGAAGACAATCAATTACATCTTCCAATGATTTCCTATGGCCATCTGGAGTACCACGATGCATTTCAACACCCATTCGGTGTCCTTTGTTTTAATATGTCCCACCAACAGAGAGGACTTTGAAACTATCAGGTCCACCAAAGAAACACCAGAGTAGCTCTAAAACCCAAGAAGAAATTTGGATGGGAACACTCTGGAAGCATCCCAAGATCAAGTCAGAGAGGCAGGTCTTGGGATCAGCTCTTGCTTTCAGGCTTGCCAATGATACCATGGAAGTAAGCCAGGCGAAGCTGCCCTCTTACCAGGTCTTCTTTTATCCAGTCAGCATTGCACAAAAACAACTAGCTTTCATCTCAGTGAAACAGCATGGCCTTTCAGGAAGGTAAAATGAATGAATTCATCCTTTTGACTGGACTGCAGGAACTGCAAGAGCTTAAGAAGTTTTGCTATTATAAGCCAGGTCCATTTTTCACACATCAGATGGGACTGCAAAACCTGCGTTTTCTTGAGAACTGCCCTTTCAAAGGCAGAGTTCAGCAAAAATAGCAATGCAAACCTAAAAATAGGACACGTTTAAATACAAATTAAAGAAGGTATTTATTTATTTGTTTTAAGTTAAAAATAGCACTCCCTAAATGTTATCCAGCAGACTGTGGTTTTTATATAAATCACTGTGGGGCCATGCTACATTCCCACATCCACCTCAGTTAGGGCATGAGGACAGGAGAAGAGACAACTTGGGTTTCGCATGGTCCAGTTTTCAAGGATACTGCTTTATTTAGGATTTATTTAATTTAAAAAAATCAATCAAGAATCATCTCTAAGGTTCTCAACTACTACAGTGTTGAAATTTTCTTCCACATTTTAAAACTCTTTTCATTTACTTTGATAGAAAAAAATAGCCTTCAAAGAGACATTCGATGGTGAAGAAAATTTGGGAGAAATTCTCATGGATTGGATTGAGTTTCTCATGCTTACCTTACTTAGGAAGTAACTAAGAAATGCACACAATTTTCCTATCTTTCACTGCCCAATCGTCAGTTTGGTGCTCTGCAGCCTGCCTATCTTCTCATGTTTAGGGTTGGGACAAACCCTGTCAGAATCCAAGCATTTGTGAGCTTCCTCCAACACTTGATCTGGCCTTCCTAGGTGAACTGAGATGAAGTCTGCAAATGCTCACAGACCCCTCATTGTGCAACCAGTAACCTTCTTCCTCGTTGGGTGCAGCAGCCCAGATGGTGCCTGCAGGTGGCATGGAAAGGGATGTTGCTTGTGCAATGGTCACACGGGTCTCCTTTCTTGGCAAGGCCTTTGTGACCAGCCTTCTTCAGAATCAACTGCAGCTGAGCAATTTGATTCCTGGAGAGTGCCCTCTGAACACTGGGTGTGCAATCAGAAACACAGACCGAAGGCTGCTGCAAAGTGGCCCAGAGTCCAGGGAGCCAAGCCCAGCTCAGGATTCCCACCCCTGGATAGATTTTGGCACATCCCTACCCATACTTCAATTGAAGTCCTTTTGGGCCTTTTTCATTTCTAGAAGTCCAGGGAGCCTGTGAAAACACAAGCATGGCGTCCTTGGATGCCTCGTAGTGATCAGGTAAGCTCAAAAAACACCTTTAGAATGAGGCAGAAAAGCAGAAGTCTCTTTCACAAGGGAAGGAAACTTTTCAGCAAATGGAAGAGAGATTTTGGCCCAACACAAGCTCTATCTCTTCCCTGGAAATAAACACCGTATTTTTTCCTCACACCTGCACTGTGGAAGAGGCATCATAGGAGCTGGGCTGCCAGCAAAGTTAAAGCTGTTGTCACATGCAGTGGCAATGCAAGAAACTCAAAACTTTTGGGAAAAAGCAGGTGCTATACCACAACCATTGCCAATGGTGAGTCTGACCTGCAAGAAACAGTTGAGAATTGTTCCTTTCTGGAGGGATATTTTGGTAGAGTTCTCCCCCTTGAGAGACACCCAATTTCTCTGCCCCTCAGCTATGATGGAGTTCTTTTTCAAATGGCAGTTGGATGACTGTCCTTCATTCAGGAGGATTGGACTGGTAATGTACTCATTTTAGCAAGAGTTGCTAGACTGTCCAGTAAGGATGTGTGAGAATTTAGAACCAGAATATACCCAGTGTTCACCACCCAGACCTGAACACGAGCACAATCTATGGTGAAAGCTCTTGCACTCACAAGTGTATGATGCTTTTAGTTGGGACAATTATGTATTTGGAAAGAGTGTACAATAGAAAACCACACGTGAAGGTGTACTTTCAAAAAGTGTGCACAAATGCATCTTAAGCAATGGGAAAAGACGGTGTCCTTTTGAATGCATATCCAAGTATATACTCAAGAACTTTGCAATCTCATGCGGGGTGGGGAGGAAAGCTGGCAATCTGATCGGGACATGAGTCACGCCCAGCTTTGTAATGGAACTCGGACAATATCTTCAAGCTTGGGTTTTGCTGGGTTACTATTCTGTATTTAATGGGAGGTTTAAAAACTTCCTGAAACTGAATTTAAGATTACCTCCCTTTCCTCAGCATTGCAGTAACATTGGTATTACTACAAAAATGAAAAAAATAACAACCAAAAATGTGGATTCCCACCACAGGCTAGAGTGTAAAAATGCTTGGGGGCGGGGGATTTGTGCATTTGCATGCACACACAGTTGTACTTTCTGCACACTAACACAAACACAACCTTTGTTTGACAGTCCTTTGTGCTCCATCTAAGCCACAAGAAGGCTCTCGTGGTCAGGAGAACCACCAAGTCCTCTCCACTCTGCTGCATCTTGTGACCATGAGCCCCCCAAAATGTTTTCTGCTGGCTCCCCCCAGTTTTTGAAGGTAAAATGTACCTACAGCACCAAACACATGAAGATATTAGCATATGGAGCACTTGCTGCAGTACATTGGCAGCAAACTTGTGGTCTGAAGGCCTCTTTTGCTTTCTAGAGGCACTGCTGTTGGACTGCGGGTTGAAGCAAAGAAAGAAAGGGCCAAATTGGTCTCTGGACCACTTAGTGTTCTTCACCTTCCCTAAAGCAATCACAACCCAAAGCTCACCTAATGATGGGAAATCAGTTGATCCCATGAATCTGATTGCCTCTGATTCATTCCCATAGGTCTTTCCTGTAGCAAGCAAGCAAGCAAGCAAGCAAGCAAAATAAAAAAATAAATGTCCTCTGGAGCAGCCTCTTAGAAATATTTGGAAACTGAAGTCATGCCCTTTCTTTCTTTAAGCTTGCATTAGCAGTTTCTTGAACTGTTTCCCAAAGTTTAGTATTAATGGCCAGCAGGTCTTGTTGTAGGATTTGGCGGCCCCTCAGGCATGGCACCCTCACTTGCAAGCTGCACACTGAGAATTCTCTTAGTGGGCGTTCAATATTCTTGGATGCTCTGAGCAAATTGCACATGGTAACTTTAGTCTTGCACTCCTGGCAAATGCCCAACTTTGCTGGCTCTTACAGGCTCTTATCATGTTTGCTGTTTTCCTTTTGATTTTCCTTTTATTCCCTGGGGAGGTCTGCTTGGCTCCCACTGCACAGTAAAGCTAGCTTGAAACTTGACCTAATTTTTCATCCTGCATCAAACAGCCATATATGGGAAATGGAGAGGGGAAAAAATTATCCTCTTGCAACATGATCTGACAGGTGCCCAAGACTGTGAGAAAGGGAACCAAATATCAAGACAGCTGATGTATACGCTTTACTGGCCTAATGACACAAAACTGGATGGATCAACAAACACCCTAGAAGACAGAATGAAGTTCCAGGGTGATCTTGAAAACGTGAACACTGGGCTGAAAGCAACAGAATGAGGTTCAGTAGGGACAAGTGCTAAGTCCTCCCCCTAGGAAAAAGAAGCCAAATGCATCCAGATGGGAAATATGTGGCTCAACAGAACTGAAAAAGAAAAAGACTCCAGTGTAATTGTGGACAAGCCAACAATGCAATTCAGCCAGCAAAAGGGCAAATGCTATTTTGGGATACATTAAGAGAAGTATGACTTCCAAGTAGTAGTTCCCCTATACTTCTCATTAGTAAGACCTCATCTGGAATACTGTGCCCAGTTTCGGGCACCAAGATTTAAAATTAGAGAGAGTTCCAAGGAAGGCAAGAAAAATGATCCAGGCTGTGGAAACAATGTCCTATGAGGAGAGACTGAGAGAACTCGGCATGTTCAGCCTTGAAAAGAGAAGACTGTTAGGGGACATGATATCCCTCTATAAGTACCTCAAAGAGGAAGGTCAAGATCTCTTCTTGCTGATACCAGAGTGCAGGGCATGGATTATTTTATACTGATAATTTTAATTTTGTATTTGTAAATCAATGTATTTTTTTGTATTTTTATATTTAATGGTAATTTATTATGTACTATTGTATTTCAATGTATTTTATCATGTTGTAAGCCGCCCCAAGGTTTCGGCAAGGGGCGGCATAGAAATGTTATA
>NW_025336481.1:41541043-41567343 GCF_004798865.1 Varanus komodoensis | reverse complement strand
AGATAATTTTAATTTTGTATTTGTAAATCAATGTATTTTTTTGTATTTTTATATTTAATGGTAATTTATTATGTACTATTGTATTTCAATGTATTTTATCATGTTGTAAGCCGCCCCAAGGTTTCGGCAAGGGGCGGCATAGAAATGTTATAATAATAATAATAATAATAATAATAATAATAATAATAATAATAATCAATTCAAGTTGTAACAACCCAGATTCCGGCTAGATATCAGGAAAAGCTTCCTCACTGTGAGAACAATATGACAGAGGAACCAGCTGCCTGGAGAGGTCATGGGCTGCCCCACACTAAAGACATTCAAAAAGCCATCTGAGTGGGATGGCATAAATTGGTGTCCTACAACAGCCTTCATGGCCCCTGCCAACTCTACTGTTCTATGATTCTATGATTCTACTCTGCAAACTGCATCATCACGGTCTTATCTGTACACTGACCCTGTGAAGCTGGCCACTAGCTTTCCCATTTTACAAAAAAGAAACTGAGGAAATGAGACAGTGATTGCATTTACATAACATGACAAAGAACCCTGTGTTGTTATTGCCATGGTTCATGGTATTTAACTGTGATCTACTTTACAGAAGATCAATTGGTCTCCCTGCTATGGAGGTTTCCATGTTCCCCGCTCAGTCCTCCAGCTGTTGGCATCAATCCCATCACTCACTGTGCCTGAAAAGCACAGAAAAGCACAGTAAGTCTCAAGGTGCCTGTGCTGTCTGCCTCTTCCTCATTGGTATGCATATAAAGGCTGGATGGCTAGAGTGGCTCCTGCAATTGCCATTCTTTCCAGTGGACTCTCTGGTAGCTTTCATGAGTCAGATGCTTCTCTTCTTGTCCTAGGCTCCAAAAACCAGAGTCCTTTACAAAGCAGATCCTTACTGACACTTCACAGTTGACAAGACAATGACACAGTTGGCAAGCTGAACAATAAGCTTCTGCTCATGTAACCCAAAAGTTGAACCCAAACTGGTACCTTTTCTCCATCCTTCCCTTTCAGTAACACCGCGGTCTCTACACTCAGGTGGCTCCCACTGGTGAAGAGACAGCCAGCAAGATCTACACAAGCCTTCTAGTTGGGTAGTTCATCTCACCCTATGCCACATCACATGGCAAGGCAACGGCTTTCCCACTTCCCCTGGGACCCCTTCCTTCTCTTCCAAAACATGACTGCTCTCACAGTCAGCCTGGAAAACAACACATGGCTGCCTTGATGGCACTTCAGAGGATGCTGCCCCCTTAGCTCCTCCTGCCCTCCCATCACCTCATTGGTGTCCTTTTCAGACTTTGATAACAGGCCTCTGGAAAGTCGGGAAAGAGCGTATGCCTGGCCCACTCACTACTGTAGCCACACGGAAACCATGTTTCTGGGTTCAGACGACTGAATAAACCACGATGAAGTAAAGAAGCCATGCACCAGATGACTGTTTCTCTACATAGTTCCACAGAAAACAAATGGACTGCATGGTAAGCCCATGAAAGGACAGACGATCCTGTGGTGGAACCAATGTGGCTTGTCATTATGTGTGAACCTGGCCAGGGAGTAATCTGTTAATTCTAACTTTCCTGTCCCCCCGATCTAGGAGGACTCACAGTGAAGCAGAAGTTGTTTGGACTAATGTTTTTGTTGTTGTCATGGTTGTTTGGTCGGCCCGTTTATTTATTAATGGAATTTCTATGCCATTGCATAATATAATGTTCTCTGGAGAGCTTATGATCAATTTATTTACATATTTATTTGAACTATTTTTGTATTGCTCCTCTGCCAAAAAATTTCTTGGAGCCACTTATGTGCAGTCAGTAAAATGAGGCACTCCATGCCTGGAGACTTGTAGTCTCAAAACCACAAGAAATGGTAGAAGAGGACGGAAGGGGCCGGGGAATAACACAAGAAGTGACCTTAGATTAGGATGGGAGGCAGGGCCTGTGTTTTCTTTCATCTCCTTCTACACAGCCTGTGAAAATGGCTGTTTAGTGGCAACACACAACTTCTGTAAGGGTAGAAGCAACCTCAGCTGGGCACAAAGAGTAAACAGCTTTGGGTTCCTCACAAGAGTTTGAAAGGTGGGATATAAATGCAATGCAATAAATGCAAACACTACTGAAGAACTATGAAACTGGGAAGTTTCCCTGCGTAAACTGAGGTGAAATAGAAAACTGTGTAGCTGCAGCGTTCAAGGTCAGCCTAATACAGGCTTATCTCCCAGTTATAAAATTAAAGTAAGCAAATGGAGGGCAGCATACATAACTCTTCTTTCCAGATTTCTTTCCCAGAGTGTCATGATTTGGGCAAGATGTCACTGTATCCTTTATTCCTTCACTTCGCCGCCTTGCAGATTTCATTGCATCTTTATCTTCAGATATATAGGAGTTGGACAACTATAATAGGAATGGAAGCTTTGTTCCCTGAATTCAATTAGCCAGCTTCCAAAAAAAGAAAAAACTGGGGAGTGGGAGAGATGATGTAGGTAGCCATAAACCAGAATCATAAAAAAGGACCGTGCTAGGTTTGCTTATTGAAAGACACCTTCCCTGGTGTCCTCAAGTCCCTTTAGAAGAAGAATTGATGGTGACATTGTCTTTTTAATTAGGAAAGACTGGTTCTATCATTGCGCACTGCTAGCAAAATGTGCTTGGTTTGACAGGGCTGTCCAATGTCAAAAATGAGAGTAGCTGACTATTCTTAAGGGACCCAGTCAAGAGCATTTTGAACCTCTTGGAGCCCAAAAGCTAAATTCCATCACAGAGGCACTCTTAGAAGTTGTGTCCCAGTGGGAAAGGCAAGAGGGGAGGAGACACAAATGCCCAGAATATCAGCCTGTTGTAAATTAAACCTCTTACTGTCTGGAACAACTCCTTAGGAGAGGTATTAGAGTGAGGGGGAAAAACTGGCCCAGAGATGGGCTAGAGCTGGGTAGCCAACAAAATTTCAGTGGCTGGGAAAAAGAATGTATCTGGAGGAAGTTCAGAAGGTCAATTTGGGACCCTAAGTGGCCTAGATCTAACCCCCAAGCATAAGGATCTGTGCCCCTTGAACTTACGTCAGGAAATTCCTGTAAAAGAAGGTTGGGCAATTTGAGGTCCTTTCAGATGTGGTTGAACTACAACTTAGATCAGCCTTCACCATTGAATAAGCTGACTAGGGTTGATGGGAGTTGTGTCAAAACATCTGAAGGGCCAAAGTTGCCCTCCCTGCTCTAAAAGAAACATACAGCTATACTTAAATCTAATTGGCATTAAATAATCTTGGATAGGATTGGAAGCAATAAATGGGAAATTTGGTGCAGGTTTCTTCACACCAAAACAGACTTAGGTATCATCTCTCATGCTACAGGTCACTGAGGACAGCTGCTATGGATATATGATTTGAGATGGTGCAAAGTTATCAGTGAACTCCTCCTGGTTTCTTACTGTCCAGATGCAGCCCTTTCTGTGCATTGCCTGTTTTTTTCTTTTTTGTTTGGTTATCTGCACCCTTCCAATCTTTTTGCAAAAAAATCCCATTGGCTTAGCCAGTATGACCAATGATCAGAGATTATGGGAGTTGTATTAAAAGAAACATTTGGAGCACACCTGGCTGGGGAAGGTTGTTTTTCTACATATCTGTACTCAATGCTCTGAAGGTAGCTTATGTTTTAAAATACTGAAGCACAAATCAAATAAAAGAGAGAGCAGAAAGCCTTTCAGATATCGCTTCAGGGCCTGGGCTTCTCTTTCCCTTACTCAACCATTTGGGGGAACGGGACTATGCACCATCATCTCCATGCTTCCCTGACATCTACCCATGAAATGGAAAAGGATGTTCCCAAGGTAAGTCTCTGCTCTTAGAAGTCAAAGCTACCAATGGCTTTTCATGATGGTAACTATCAATGCGTGGCTCACAGTACCAGTCGTTGGCATTGGGGGTTGGCGACTTCTGTGTCAGTGGGGATACCGCTCCACTGCAGCTTTCATTATGAGCTTCATAGGGCCTGACATTCCCTTGATGTTGAACCTCTGCTGGGGATGGGATTATCACCACAGATGGCTCTTAAGAAGTTCAGAGTCAAAGTGGCAATGGATCAGGAGCTCCACTGACATACATTTCAGAAGACGACAGACTATCCTGCTCTGATGGGGTGCTAGGTGAGCGATACTGCAGCCACAGCTCCTCACCTTGCCAGACCCACTGTGTGGACATCACATGCGAGTGCTTTCCTATGCCTGTGCTGTCCAAGTCCCGAAGTTGCACCTCAGGTGAACTGCGTGGAGAACATGAGAAGAACCATGTGGAGCAGACCAAGACCATCTAGTCCACCATTCTGTTCCCACCTTGGGCCCAGAAGATGGTATGGAGAGCACACAAGCAGCGCATGAAGACTATAGTGCCCACCCAGTGCAGTGTCCCAACAACCAGTAAACTTTGCATTACTGGTGGTGCCATGAGGGTAGGACCTTGGGGCACAAGTCTGAGGCCCCGCTGGCTTGGCACATGTTGGAGTAAGTGAAATAATGCACATTACCATTGTGATAAATGGGATATATGACCATTAAGACAAGAGACGAGCATTTCCTGACTGCAGAGATGTTTATTTCAGGTAAATTGAATGTTATTAGTAATATAAGTTTTTAGATTGATTAATGTGCATCTATTAATATTATTTATGAATCCTCTTAATACAGGAGCCTCTCTATGGAATAAGGAATCAGGAACTATAAACAAGGAGCTAGGCATTCTGGTTCACCTTCAGCCTGGTATGAATACTCAACAAGAGGTAGAAGTATTAAATATAATTATTTCCAGTAGGTGGTATGAATTAGCTACTATTTCCAAACCAGTGAGTTATTCAACGACTTTGGAAACAATAAATCTGTGTCTCGACTGAGAAAGACTTCATGTGTGCATGTGCGTGTATATGAGAAAGTAAGCATCAAATCATAAGTACTCATGATAAATCAGAAATATCAGGAGGCAGACATGCTGGGAATAATTAGTAACACACCTCAACATTACTGAATGTCAATGACGTTTCGAATGCTCTTCACAAAACAATGCCTACGAAGCAGGCATGTGGATTTTAAATGGTAATTTTGTTAATTGCTGCGATATTGCTGGGAATAGAAAGGAAAGTCTCTCAGAGGATATAAACTACTGCATTAGGACACACAAAACAGCCTTCCATATTTAATGATCTGGTAACTATTCTCAGTCAGAAGCAAGGATTTTCGTTAATACTTATGAGAAGGTGATGCTCTAAGAAACTCCAGCTTATTGACAAGTTTGAATCCCTCATAAGAAACCTCAGATAGGAATGAAAGGAGATTGATAGGCAAGGTCAGTGCCAGCAGTTGACATCACTGGGCATCTGCCAAGGCCCCCAACCCAGCAGGGGGACCTTGTCCGGCCCTCTCACCCTGCTTCTTTCCCTTCTTGATGTATCTGCCTGTTTTCCTGCCCCCTTCAAGAGGTCCAGCAGTGAAAGGAGGAATGGAAGGGAGCTTCCCCAGCCTCTCACCTTGGCCTTTCCTTGTAGCTAGTGTTGTGGCCTGGACTCAGAGGGAGAGGACAACCGAATGGGCAGAGGTGAGGAAGAATCCCATGCAGGGAAATGGGGGGCACTTAGGGCATCTTGCCAAAGGGCCCCACAAAACTGAGAATTCTCCACATTTTCCATGTCTGACTCCAAAACTGACATCCAAACTGTGGCCATTCCTCTCTTTGGCCTTTTCTTCCCAACCTTCCAATATTGTGCTCCCAAACTGAAACTTGCAGCTGCTTCACAAGCTGAGTCAACAATGTGATGTGGCTGCAAGAAAAGGCAAATGCTATTTTGGGCTGTATTACCAGAAGTACCCATTCCAAATCATGCCAAGTTCTAGTGCCTCTCTACTCAGCACTGGTTCGACCTTATCAGGAGTACTGTGTCCACTTCTGGGCTCCAGAGAGCAAGGGGATGCAGACAAGTTGGAAAGGGTTCAGAGGAGGGCAACAAGGATGATCTGGGGAATAGAAACAAAGCCCTGTGAGGAGAGATGGAAAGAACTGGGCATCGAGAAGAGAACACTGAGGGGAGATAGGATACCACTCTGCAAGTATTTGAAAGGCTGTCACAAAGAGGAAGAACATGATCTTTTCTCACTCATCCCACAGTGCAGGACGTGGAATAATGGGCCGAAGTTATGGGGAGCCAGGTTCCAGCTGAACATCAGGAAGAACTCCTGATTGTTAGAGCAGTGTGACTAGGGAGCTCATGGGCTCTCCCACCCTGGAGGCCTTCAAGATGCAGCTGGACAGCCATCTCAGAGGGATGGTTTAACTTGGAGTCCTGCACTGAGCAGGAGAGTTGGACCTGATGGCCTTCTGCTCCCTTCCAGCTCTACTATTCTGCATTTCTATTATTCCCCATCCCATTTTCTGGTGTGTGTCCTCAATTTCATCTGGCCTTCCTAGTCAGCAGTATGGGATTTTTGTGGACCATATAAGGATGCCAGAGTGAATGGAGCCCCCAGTCAGTTCGTCCACAGACTTCCTGCCAGGCTCATGTCTATGGATTGGGATCAATGCTGGCTGACTGCCAAACGCATAGAAACTGCTGATGGAATAGATTTCCTTCTCCTTATAACTCCCCTGGTACCCTTCTCCCAATGCTGCTTTAAAGGATCAGGGACTGGAATATATCTGGGGACTCAAGAAGAGCAGGAGCTCAGGGAAACATCCCATGGCACAAGTAGAAGACAGCTTACACAGCACTGAATTTGACTGTCTCTTTCCAGCTCCTTGTATCCTGGACCAGAGAAGAGAAGAAGCTCCAGCTCTGCTTCTTCATAAGGCCAAGGACACTCCGACCTAGCTGTGACCCAAGGGACCATACTGAGGATGCAGAAACCAGCTTTGCTTGGCTGGTCCACCTCATACAATCATGTGATTTAAGATCCCGTTGCTGGAACAGTGACACCACTGGGAAGCAAAATTATATGGTTGGCATGCTGACTTTGGCAGAAAGCTGACATTGATATCAGTGCAATTTATCATGTATTTCTGCTGGTGTTCCGTAAGTGGGATCTACCCACCCATCCTCTTCTTTCGTATTTTAAGAAAATGTCCACCTCCAAGGCCATGCTATACAAGTTGCAGGAAAGATGCACTGCCATTTGAATTATATCAACTCTCTCTTGCCTCTGAGATTTTGGCTGTCTTTCCAGAGGACATTCAAAAGCATCCATCTTCATTCTTAGCTGCAGCAATAAGCAGTCTCTTTGTGTGGGTGGGATCTGGTCATCAAAGCAGAACTTTGGCAATCATGAAACCATATTTGCATGATTGTGCTGCAGCATTAAAAAAAACTTATGGGCAAAATTAATGACATTATTT
This sequence comes from Varanus komodoensis, assembly GCF_004798865.1. NCBI lineage: Eukaryota > Metazoa > Chordata > Lepidosauria > Squamata > Varanidae > Varanus > Varanus komodoensis. The sequence continues at coordinate 41,559,975 of NW_025336481.1, read as the reverse complement.
GTGGCATGTAAGATGATTAAACACTTTGTTCCAGAAGCATGATTGAAGAAAGTCAGAAATGTGCCACAAGCAATGTGCTTTGTGGGCTTGCTTAAATTAGAATCCTAGAATAGCAGAGTTGGAAGGGGCCAGGAAGGCCATCAAGTCCAACCCCTGCTGTTGTAGGACACCAATTTATACCATCCCATTCAGACAAGAACTTCTTGATTATGAAAGATGGTTTTGAACTGGTGGTGCTCTTTTAGAGCAAACTGCAAGGAATGGTTCAGAATTGAACCATAAATGCTAATATTGTTTCTTGAATGTCCTTATACTAGAGCAAGGCATTTAGGAAAGGTTGTCCTGGGCCAAGGCAGGATCCCAGCTGGGTGAGGCCCTTGGCATAGGGATCTCTGAGGGGCACCCCATTTCCCTGGGGCTCCAATTCAGTGTGTGGGACTCTGCATTTTGACTGGACATTCATTTTGAGAAACTGTGCGAAATAGAATGGCAAACCCAATGGCAGCCCACTTGCAGTCATTACAATATCCCATAATGCCTTGGAGTACTGCCACATTGTATTATTATTATTATTATTATTATTATTATTATTATTATTATTATTATTATTATTATAACATTTCTATGCCGCCCCTTGCCGAAACCTCGGGGCGGCTTACAACATGATAAAATACATTGAAATACAATAGTACATAATAAATTACCATTAAATATAACAATACAAAAAATACATTGATTTACAAATACAAAATTAAAATTATCAGTATAAAATAAAAATATAGGAGGAGAAAGAGAAGGAAGAAGAAGTTGCCCAGGCCAGATCATATGTTTTAACAATTGAAATGATGTTTAAATAAAAAGGTCTTTACCTGGCGCCGAAAAACCAGTAACGACGGTGCCAGGCGGACCTCTTTGGGGAGTGAATTCCATAGGTTGGGCGCCACCGCAGAGAAAGCCCTCCTCCGGGTACTTACTCTCCTAATTTCTTTCATGGAGGGTTCCCGGAGAAGGGACTCTCCCGCAGATCTCAAAGGGCGGTCGGGCATATACGGACGTAAGCGCTCGTGCAGGTAGCCAGGACCCAAGCCGTTTAGGGCTTTGTAGGTCATAATCAACACCTTGAATTGGGCCCGGGCTTCAATGGGAAGCCAGTGAAGCTGATGGAGGACTGGAGTCATGTGAGCATAACGCCCCGTCCCCGTCAGCAACCTGGCAGCTCTATTTTGCACCAATTGAAGTGTTCGGACTGTCTTCAGGGGAAGCCCCACGTAAAGCGCGTTACAGAAGTCTAGGCGGGAAGTCACCAGCGCGTGTGTCACCGTCGCCAGGCAGTCGTATTCCAGGTAGGGGCGCAGCTGATTAATCAGCCGAAGCTGAAGGAAGGCGTTCCTCGCTACCGCTGTCACCTGAGCTTCCAAAGAAAGCTCCGGGTCAAGGAGTACACCTAAGCTGCGGACCTTATCCCTAAGAGGGAGTGTTGCACCATTCAGGACCAGGTCAAATCCACCCTCTCCGAAACCCGATCCGCCAACCAACAGGACCTCCGTCTTGTCTGGGTTGAGTTTCAGTTTATTGGCCCTCATCCATTCCCTTACCTCGGCCAAGCACCGGTTCAGCACAGCCACTGCCTCACCTGGATTAGTGGAGAATGAGAGGTAAAGCTGGGTATCATCAGCGTACTGATGATTCCGCAGCCCACACCTCCTGATGACCTCTCCCAGCGGTTTCATATAGATGTTAAATAGCAGAGGGGATAGAATGGAGCCCTGTGGTACCCCATGGCATAGCTGCCATGACGTAGAGACATGGTCCCCCAGCACTACCTTCTGGAATCGACCGTCGAGATAGGAGCGGAACCACTGCAAAGCAGTGCCTCCAACCCCCAATCCCGCAAGTCTATCCAGAAGGATACCATGGTCGATGGTATCGAAAGCCGCCGAGAGGTCCAGAAGAACCAACAGGGATGTACTCCCCCTGTCCTTCTCCCTGCACAGGTCATCGTACAGGGCGACCAAGGCAGATTCAGTACTGTACCCGGGTCTGAAGCCGGACTGAAAAGGATCCAGATAATCAGTTTCCTCCAAGAGTGCTTGGAGTTGTCCCGCCACCACTCGCTCCAGCACCTTGCCCAGAAACGGGATGTTGGCCACAGGTCTATAGTTAGTGGCCATCTCTGGATCCAGTGACGCTTTCTTCAGGACCGGTCGTATTACCGCCTCCTTTAAAGGGGCAGGCACTCGACCCTCCCTCAGAGAAGCGTTAACCACTTCCAAAATCCAGGTCCCAATCCCGTGCTTGGAGTTATTTATTAACCAAGACGGGCAAGGATCCAATAGGCACGTGGTGGGACGTACTCTTCCAAGCACCTTGTCCACATCATTGGGCCGCAATAATTGAAATTCCTCCAGTAATTTTGGACCAGACGGTAGCATTGGCGACTCCTCAGAGACCTCTGATTCATTAGTGGAGTCCAGCTCATGACGAATCTGAGCGATTTTCTCCCTGAAATGCCTGGCAAAGTCGTCACAGCGGGCCTTTGAGGGTGGCATCGGATCTTCCTTAGGACCCAGGCGAACCAGGCCTTGCACCACTCGAAAAAGCTCCGCTGGACGGCATTGTGAGGAGGCAATGGAAGCAGAAAAAAACTTCTTTTTCGCCGCCTTCACCGCCACAGCATAGGCCCGATAGTGGGCTCTCAAGTGTGTTCGGTCAGATTCATCCCGTGATTTCCTCCACCTACGCTCTAGCCGTCTCCCAACTCACTTCATCGCCCATAATTCAGGTGTATACCAAGGGGAAGAGCGGACTCTGCCCGGTGGGAGAGGACGCTTAGGAGCGATTGTGTCCACAGCCCTGGTCATCTCTCCGTTCCACAGTTCAACCAGAGCCTCGACAGGAGCACCAGTCTTGTCAGCCGGAAATTCCCCCAGGACCCCCAGGAATCCATCCGGATCCATCCGGCTCCGGGGGCGGGCCCATACAATCGGGTCCGCACTCTTATAGAGGGAGAGGCCGCTCTCGAGCACAAACCTCACCAGGAGGTGATCTGACCATGACAGGGGAGTCAAACAAAAGTTCTTCACCCTCAGGTCATCCTCTACCTGCCCCGTCGTGAATACCAGGTCCAGAGTGTGTCCACGTTCATGGGTAGGGCCAGTGACGTGTTGAGACAGGCCCATGGCCGTCATAGAGGCCATGAAGTCCTGAGCCGCCCCGGTCAGTCCAGACTCGGCATGGAGATTGAAGTCCCCCAGGACCAACATCCTGGGGGTCCTCAACACCAGGTCCGAGACGGTCTCTGTCAGCTCAGATAGGGAGACTGCTGGGCAGAAAGGTGCACGGTACACCAATAGAATCCCCAATCTGTCTCGTTCGCCCAACACCAAGTAGAGGCACTCCAGCCCTGGTCTCAAAGGGACCGGAAGACCCGTGAGAGAGATGGAGGCTCTGTAAACCAATGCGACTCCCCCTCCCCTCCCTTCTGGGCGTGAACAGTGTTGAACCAGATACCCGGGCGGGCACAACTGGGAGAGGGCAACATCCCCTCCCTCTCCCGCCCAGGTCTCCGTTATGCAAGCCAGGTCAGCCCCCTCATCCACAATCAAGTCATGGATGAGGGAAGATTTATTATTGATCGACCTGGCATCGAGCAGCACAGTAACTCGCACTCGGGGGCTGCATATGGATGAATATGGATTGTCATTGAATCATGGGGGGAAAAGGTGCATCACAATGTCTGAATCCTGCTGTGCTCACTTCCAATGGCTTAACCATGAACAACCCATGAAGTGAAGCCATGGCTTCTTGTCGGATTGTGAACTGTGGGGTCTTCACCATGTTTTTGTTTTATTCTTGGTAGGATCCATGAAGCACAACCTCTTGCATTTCAGTGACTACCCATGGTTCATTGACAGACTATGTTGAACCCATATTCAGCACTCTTCCATGGGGTTAAGGTTCCTTCCCTAACCTTTGGAACGTGGGAATCTGCCTTGGCTTAAACCAGCAGAGTGTTTCTCCTCCTAGCTGAGCCTTTCCCCATTTTGAAGCTCTCCAGATGTTTTGGACATCAAGTTCCAAAGGCCAGGGATCCTGGAAATCATCATGCAAAACATCTGGAGTACAGTAGGTTGGGATTTCATAGGATGATAATGATGGCCAGGAACAGCTTGTCTAATAAGTATAATTCCCTTGCATGCAGGTTAGCGGCTGGTTCAAAAGAGCAGATTGCTGTGCCAGGGGCTGATATTTTGCACTCAGCTATGGCCAGTTCTCCCCCTATGCATCTCTAAGGAACCCTTTCCTACTTACGTTTCTGAAGTTAATTAGCTGTGTGGAACTTTTCAACCATCCTTCATGTGCCCCTTTTAAAAAAAGATCATGACTGGAATGTAAAGAAAAATAAAATTCCCATCAAGTGCCGTCTTCAAGGCACCCTTTTCCTTTCAGGGTTTATTAAATGCTTCCTTTGCGGTGAGAATCACAATGTTTCACAGTGCAATATAAACATAGGAGCTAAAAAAGAAGAAGGGAGTTAGCATTCCAATACTAAAAATACACCCAATGGCAACGATATGCGCACAATGCCTTCATTCATATTCCAGGAAGTCAATTCCTCTGTAAGAACATTTGCCCCTCAAAAGCTGTTCTCATGGCCTAATCCTGTTGCTGAGATCCCAGGTCCAAAGAGTAGATAGATTCCAGTGCTGTTGGTTTTCTCCAGCATGGGCCACTGAGCAACCAATGAACCTAAGGCATAATGGTAATGCAAGGGCACCATTTCATCAGCCCCATGGCTTGCACGATCTGACTTGGGAGGCTTAGGAGCACCCAGTGCAAGGTGGAAGAGTGAGGGTGGCAAGCTCCACTGCTCCCTGCCTCATGCCTTGCATTTTATCTAGAGGGCTGCTTTCAGCAGGGAGAGGGAGAGAAGGAAGCTGGGGAACGAATCGCACAGCCCCAGCCTCCCCACCCCACCATCTAGCACATCCCCACCTAGCCTCCCCACCCCACCATCTAGCATACCCCATCCATCCATCCATCCATCCATCCATCCATCCATCCACTTTCTGCCCTTTTTTTTTTCCTTTCAAGGAACTCAGGGCAGCTTACATAGCTCTCCTCCTCCTCCTCTCCATTTTATCTTCAGACCAGCAACCCTGTGAGGTAGGTTGGATTGAGAGTGCATGTTTGGCCCAAAATCATACGGTTGTCCTATCCCATTTATTCATTTACTATATTTATACCCTGCCTTTTTGCCTTTCCAGGAATTCAAGCCGCTTACACAATCCTCCTCCTCCTCCTCCTTTCAGTCTCATGCCTTCAACAACCCTGTGAGAGGCTGTGACTGGCCCAAAGTCTCCCAGTTGGCTCTGTGGCCAAGTGGGGACTAGAACTGGCATCGCCTGAGTCCCAGTCCTGCGCTCTTAACCACCGCACCACACTGGCTCTCTCTCTCCAACCAGGGGGTGATTAAAGACGGGTTAGCGAAGCATTAGTGCATTACAAGAAGTTCCCAAACTAAGGAGGTCAGTCGCGCAAAATCTGTGTCCATTTCACTCCCTCCCCCTCCAGGGATCCATCCAGGCGCTGAAGACCCAGAAAGAAAGCGGCTCTTCCAGGCGACCTGCTCCACTCTTAATTTATGACTTGTTTGGTTTGCTCGGTTTATTTTGCAAAGAGGAGAAGATGAATATCTTTCTTCCTAGCCTCGATCACAGGCTGGAAGAAGGAGAGGCAGATCCGTCTTTCCCAGAGTAGGGGCGGGCGGGGGGGGGCAGCCAAAGGTGGGCGGGTCCTTGAACTACGTCGCCAGGGGATGCTCCCCGTTCGCCCTCCCTCGGCGTCCTCAGCGTAGGCGCTATATAGAAGTTGACTGAGCGCTGGTCCAACAGCTCAGAATGGCTCTCTAGGGACTGGAAGGGAGAACTGCGCTAAGACGGGGGAAAACAAAGCAAAGCACCAAACCAGGAAACGAGCATCGATTCCTTCCTCCCCCCCCTCCCCTTTGTCCTGCGTGGAAGTTTCCAGTTTGGGATCACTTTAGGTGCCCAAAGCTACTTCAACGATGAATGACATCAAAGTCGCAGTTCTGGGCAGCGAAGGGACAGGAAAATCTGGTAAGAACCTCGCAGTCCGATTCAATGGCGAACGCATTGTGTCTTGCTGGAGAGAGACCTCCTTTTTTCTTGCTACCCAAATTGACCCGGTTTATAGGCACTTTTTGATAGCATAATAAAAGTTAAGCAGATTTCCTTTTATTATTATTTGTACAGATGTAGGGGAGGGCAAGTCAGTTTGTGTTTCATTTGTGCGTTCATATATATCTTGGCATCATATAGATTATAAAATCTATGTACCTGCCACTCACCATCTTATTTTCCATTCTCTTGAAATATGATCTATCTTCCATATGTCTAAACATTGTATTTTTATATTATGTTTATGGGTGCTTTTTTCTTGTTCAAATGCAGTTCATTCCAAATACCCAATTAAGTTTGCCAAGTTTTTTCAGGCCTTTCCCTCTAACATATAGTTTAACATATAGCAATGAATGGTGAAATCCTATGAATGCATCTTGCAATTCCTCATCCAGCCTGCAGAGAGCTGTGGGGCTGCATTCAGTCTAAATATACATTGCTCCCAACATATGTTTCCCTCCAATGCCTAGAAAAGCTTTGCCTGCTTAAATTTCAAGTGGTATTTTTCCGTTTAAGGTAGAGGAACAGAGCCAAAATTTGGGTTTTGGCAACCCTAATGTATAATAACAACACATGCCAAATAATATGGCAGCAACACAGAGGAGCTCAGAACAAAGGCTGGTATAAATTTGGCTGAATTTCAAACTCTGAATCCCAATTTTGGAATTCTGGGACATAGTGGAGTTCCTGCTTTCTAAATTATGAAATGAATTTCCAGATCTATGTTTGAAACAGTTCAAACTTCCAGAAGCTGAACTTGCATTCTGAAACATCAACACTGAGATTTGATCCTTGACTTGAATGATATATTAACAAAACACACACATCCAATAACTCTCTGCCACTGAGGTTCTGGGCACATGAACTTGGGAACAAACCAATCTGAACTAAAAGAGGCTTCTTTCTGAGTAAATGTGCATAACCTCCTGCTGTAAATCTTAAGGAACAGTGATAAATATAATCAACTCCCCATATGTCACATCACACTCTTCCACTTCTAATTCTAATAGGATCCTTATGGTATAATAGCAACAGAAACTGAATTAGAAGTCCGTAAATGAAATTCACATATATAAATCTGATAAAAGATAACCCCCTGCCCACAAATTAATAACTGGACTCAGTAACTCAGGTTTTGCTATGGTGCAGCTTGCCCCCTCCCACAACCTGTTGGCCTTCAGATCTATGCAACTACTATGCCTATCATCCCTAGCCAGCAGTACCCAGTCCAGCAGATCTAGAGGGTTCCAGGCTGGGGAAAGCCAATGTAGTCATTTTTAAAGGATCCATGCACCTACCTCTTAAGAGCCAATTAATTAAACTGAGCTTTACCAATCAGTTACAAAGAATGAAGAAATCTCCAAAAAGTCAAGGAAGCATGACATAGAGTGGGGACCCCCTCCTCCCCAGGTTGTTTCATCATTTCATACTTATTATTGTCCAGATGCAAGACGTACCATTTCTTTTCTGAATCTGTACTACAGCCGACTGAACAAAACTAGTCTTTGTTTTGAGCATCTTTAAAAAGTCCACCACATTGCCGTCCCATCATGCTTCCAAGGAGTTCAGGATTGCCAAACAAGCCATTGAGTTAGGTTAGGCCTGAAGATAGTGGCTGGCCCCGGGTCACCCACTGAGCATGGCTTCTCAGCAAGAATTCTGACCCTGGACTTGTGCCCAAGTCTACCCACTAAACCAGGCTCCTAACTCGAGCTCTACCTCCAGTGGTCCATTTTTGGCAGTGGAATACAGTTCTGTTGTGGGAGAGCTTGCAAGGGCTTTGGGTAAGGTCTGCAGGCTGATCGTGCAACAGCCTTCTTGAACCTAAACAGGTCTGAGTCAGATCAGGGCCTGGATGGAAGATTGCCTGAAAATTATGTCTGCCACCTGAAAAGCAAGAGACAAATAACAGGGTACTGAAAAGGTTTGTGTTTCAGTGCTAAAAGAAACAGCTCCTGTGAATCTTCCTTCTCTGCTTCTTGGTTTGCCTCCTACTCCAGCTGTGTGTGCACAAAAGCCTTTAGCACCAGGGATCCTGTGTTGTCCTCCGCAGAAACAGGGAGCAGTTAGTCCAAGGAGGACAAATTCATGGGTGCTGCACCTGGCTGTTTGTAATGTGAGGCTGCAGAACAGCAGAGGATGAAAGTGTTTGATTGTGTGGCCCAGGGGCTCATTAGGGACTAGGGTTCCATGCACATTATAAAGAATCTTGATGCACCTTGTAGTCTGTAGCTGCTGTTTAAAAGAATGCTTGCTAAGTAGCTGTTTGTTTCAAGGCACAATCCTCTGTAAGTTTAGATAAAAAAGGAATTTGCAACAGGTCTGGATATTGCGGGCCATTTTTAAATCTGAAGTTGCATATCACTAACTGTCTTCTCGGGACTGCAGGTGGTACAGTGGTTTAAACTGCTGTGCTGGTTGATCGAAAGGTCGCCGGTTCGAATCTGCACAACGGAGTGAGTTCCCGTTGCTCTGTCCCAGCTCCTGCCAACCTTGCAGTTCAAAAGCATGAAAATGCAAGTAGATAAAAAGGTACCACTTTGGTGGGCAGGTAATAGCATTCCATGCACTTCGGTGTTTAGTCATGCCGGCCACATGACCAGGGAGACTGTCTGCGGACAAGCGCTGGCTCCCTCGGCTAGGAAACGGAGGTGAGCACCGCCCCCTGGAGTCAGGCATGACTGGACTTAACGTCAAGGGGAAACCTTTACCTTTACCTTAACTGTCTTCTCAGACTCAAACTGTCCAGTTTCACTTATGGCATCAGATGAAGTGCACTGTAACTTAGGAAAGCTCATCCTAAGTATTAAAACTAGCTGAAGAACTAAGACAGTTAGTCTAGATTTGTGCTACCACTTATCCTGGCAGTAAGTGTGTATAGGACAGCAGATTGAGTCACATCTGAATTTAGCTAGATCAGGGATCATGTGACCTGGAGAAAAACAAATGTGCCACCTTGGTTTACATTCGTATGGAAAGCATGCATACACATAAAGCTGGAGAAATGCATTAATACTGACTTGCTTAATCCAGGATTGGTATTAAGAATGCGCATGGCCAAAAGCCCTAACAGGACTTTTGTGATCTGTATCCTCCCTACATAGCAATACTGTGTCTTCTGTTTGAATCTAACCCCCCCACCCCCCACCCAAAGGTACATTGCTTTATTGGCCATAAAGCTGCAACCTTCCTATGGGGCAGACAGCCTAGGGAATCCAGAGATGACCGAATAGTCAGAGATGACTGAAAGTCAAAGTGTGGCACATCAGCTCCCCAGGCTGTTCCTTTCTCATGTCTAGTTTTGTTCTTCACTGCAGCCCTGACAGTGCGCTTCCTCACCAGGCGTTTCATTGGAGAATATGCTTCGGATTCTGGTAAGCCTTCATGAATTTGGTAGGCATGCATCTACCTTGCCTCTTGCAGCTCTCTGCATATCAGATCTCTTAAGCAGTTCCTGTGTCAAGGACGGCTCCGTCAGATACTCAGATCCTCCATGGAGACTGGCCATACGGATGAAGAAACAAGTAACTTCTTTCAAATCACTCTGCTTATTCCACCTTTTCCAAGAAGCTTTTGCCTTAGCTTTTAGTCAGTATTCCCTAGAACTAATGCTGTGTTGAATCTTTCTTTTTTTCTGTCCATCTGCCCTCTTCCTTCCCCATTTTTACTCCATTTGATAGACATTCATTCACCCTGCCAGAATGGCTTGGGCTAGAAATGGCAATTTACAGGTAAATGGGAGGTAGGAACAGGCAATTGCCCATATTATGTGCCTAGCATGCCAACAGTGTGTGTGTGTGGGCAGACTATAAAAACTCTCTCTACCCCTATTCCTGGCCTCTTGCTTGTCCTCAATAGGAATGATGAAGGAACATTTGGAGAAATTGTCAGGTTGGGTCTGGGTTTCTTGCATTTACCTTACTAAGGAGGTGGCCGAAAAGTATGAATAGTTCACACTATGTAGATAATTTTGTGTGCACCAGGACTGTCCCTTTCCAATGTGTTTTTGGGAGCTCAGGTTATTAAAAGCTTCTCCATATTGCAGAGTAAGTCCCTGTACACAGAAAACTAGATGTCACACACAAACACATGCACAGTCTTCTTGAAGATGCTTCTGGAGGAAGGCCTAACAAATCCTTTCAGACTGGGTGGCAGTGGCTGAGTTAACCTTTTCCTGATCTTTGACTTCAGAGATGCACAACCTTTATTGGCCTGCGGGCCAACTTAATTTTCACAGAATCTTTCCAGTGCTGCAGTCCAGTGGTGGGAATGGCCAGGGATGAGGTCAAAGTACATTTACCTGAAAGCCCTTCCTACCTGTAACTAAGGGGAGGCTTTTCAGCATTTTAAAGTGGCAGGGGACGTCTGCACAAAGCTGGGAAGGCATCAAATAATTCATTGTCAGGGAAAGGAGGCAGGAGCATAGGAAGGGGACCTGTCCATCCGGGGAACTCCATAGGGTCAGATGCAGATGCAGGGGGAGGGGGCTAGGTGAGCACGGATTCTAAGGTTCTTCATCTCTGCTTTAGTGGTGCATGAGCGGTGACTCCTGTGTATTTAGTCCCAAGATCAAACCTATCCCTCCTTTTCCTTGCAGAGTGCATCTATACAAAGCATATGTGTCTGGATGGAAAGCAAATCCACCTGGAAATATACGATCCTTGCTCACGAGTAAGTTATGCCTCCCATTAAGAATGCTCCCCTGTGGTTTTGAGTCTCATTATTCCCACAGTTCTTTGGGAAACTGGCGTCAAGAGAAAGTGCAATGTGGGGGTGGAGTGGGGGAACGGATTGGAGCCTGAACTGAAGGCTAGTTCAGGTGAATTCCTCAGGTCTGAACCTGTCTCGATGTGAATATTGGCACTTGTTTCAGCTGCTGCTTCATCTTCTCCTGATGACATGGTCTGTCCAGCAGGATCTACACCAAATTCAAAGCCTTGCAGCAATAGCAAAGTCCGTCGGCAGTGACATCTGCTTCAGTGCATTCAGTGGAGCAATATTGGCTGCAATAGTTTTTCAAGTTCACTTATAATAATTTTATACTGTCCAATAGCCAAAGCTCATGCAGAGGTTCACAGCATGTTGAAACATGATGAGTTTTTTAAAAAATAAAAATGTGATTGGTGAGTTCTCCACACTGTTCTGTAAAAGAGCAAAAGGGCTTCTTTCAAAGATGGCTATTTGCAGAGCTATAAAGGAGTCAAAGATTAACTCGGTGAGCTGTTTGCAGTACCCAGATTTACTAATTCATCATATTGATGATAAAAACACAATAAAAGTCATGCGTTTCCAGGGAGTGTGTGCCACTCCTGATTTGAGGAATGACACACTACGATGCTCTTAAAGTTGTGCTCAGCACCTCAAGCAAAGGGTCCCACCCCGTTTGTTCTCCTGCCTTCCAGCCTCGGCGAGGAAAGCTGTCCCTCACGGATGAGTTCCACTGGGCAGACGGATTTGTCATTGTGTACGACATCAGCAACAGAACCTCCTTTGCGTTTGCAAAGGCCCTGCTGTGCAGGCTACGGGAATGCCACACAGGGACTTGCAAAAGGTGAGACAGGAAAAGGTGACCATTGAGAAGGCAGAAGGACAAGGTGCAGAACCTCAGCCCCAGGGCCAAACCTGGGTGCTTGAGGCAGCAGTCTGCTCCTCTGGGCTGCTGGTCCAGAAGATGGTCTGAAGGCACATAAAGCACCTGCCATTCTGCAGCTGAGCAGGTCTGGGGCTGGCCTGAGCGTGGAGGGGAGACCACCTGGGAACTGCATGTAACCACTTTGAGTTCCACAATGGGAGAAAGGTGGGATAGAAATATAATACATAAATACAGGCAGTGATACCCTTGCATGGCCCATTTTTCCCCTGATCACCAATTGTGTCCTGGCCTTTACCCAATTTCTTTCCCGTTCTGAAAAGCTGAACTGCCACACCTAAACCTCCCTTACTTGTTATCCGGACATGCTGTCAGGATGAACCCACGAGGAATCCATTGTTCTAGTACTTGCGGGCTTCCTCTTATTTTTTTTATTATTTATTTAGAAAATTTCTATGCCGCCCCATTTGCCGAAGCCTTGGGGCGGCTCACCAACATATCAATTAAAATATAATAGAATAAAATATAAAACAAGTTAACAATATAAAATAAAATAAGATAAAATAAGTCGCCCAGCCTGGTCTTGCAAAGCAAATATGCTAATTATACCTTTTATTAATAATTATATTTTGTATTATATATTATTATATGATCACATAATTTAATAATGCATGATGACATAATTATTCAATAGTTTAATAATTATTAAATCAATATATTTATATATCAAATAAATTAATAATTATATTGTGCACAATATAATGTTTGGTATATTAATACAATAATTAATAATGATCACAACAACAACAACAATTTAATATCCCACCTTTTTTCCTTTCAAGGAACTCAAGGCAGCTTACATCTTTCTCCTCCTCTTCTCAGTTTTATCCCCACAACAACAACCCTGTGAGGTAGGTTGGGCAGAGAGTCTATGACTGGCCCAAAGTCACCCAGAGAGCTTCACGGTTGAGTGGGGATTAGAACCAGACCTCTAGTCCAACTATACCATACTGGTTCTCTGGTTCTATTTGATAGAATAGGACTTCAGGGAAGAAGACTTAGAGAAGTTCTCATTGGCTGGCATGAGGGATTCTGTACTCACCTTCTTTCATTGTGCAAACTTCTTGAAACTCAGCCTCCTTGATGTCCCACACTTAAATTAATTTTATATGGTGGCTGTCTTCCCTCTTTTGCCCCTTGAGCCCTGAAATGACTCAAGATATGGCACATTGAGAAGGATGAAAATTAGGGCCCGGTAAGAGGCTGTGTTACAACTCTTGCCAATGGTCCTACCTGTACAAACTGTTGGAGGATGAGGCAGAATTGTTCGCCCAGCATCTCTGCCCAGAAATCAAATGGAGAAGTTTGAGAACTTCCTTGTACAAAGCTCTAATTGAAACATTTTCCTTCCAAGAGAAGGAAAGATGTAAACCCAGCCTCTTTACTGTTTGACTTCTTGGATGTGAATGTGTGAGCTGTAAGAGAACCTCATGATCACAGTATTCACTTCTCAGACCAAGGACAAGTCTGAGAAGGCATTACCGGGGTATTCCATCCGATGATGTTACAGCGCCTCCTCTAAAAAGTGTCCCAGAGCTGTACCCTTCCATGTTCAATTTTCACTACACCACTGGTGAAGAGGATAGGGATCTTCCTACAGGATACATTTTAGGATTTCAATAAACCACAGTTCCCAAGGCTCTTGAAAGCCTGATGCTTAAAGCTGAGGAATGGGATTGTATATAAACAGAGTTCCACTGAATCTCTGCTCTTTTCAGCCTGTGATTTACATGCCACATTTTATAGAATACTATGTATTTGTTTATTTAGGGCTATGGACTCCTTTTTTTCCCAGGCACATTGTTGGGGTGGCCTACAGTATCTTCTAAAAAATAGAAAAGACCTTTAAATATATAAAGGGCAAGTAAGAGAAGCTTAAAAGCAGTGTATCTACCAAAGTGGCATAAATCATGTCAGAGCTGTCAGAATAAAATGCATGTACAAAATTGTGTTTGCAAACCTTTCCTCTTCTTGCTGTCCCTCAGAGCCTCTGAGTCCACTGTCATTTTGGTTGGGAACAAGCAAGATCTGTGCCACATGCGAGAAATTGGCTGGGATGAAGGACAAAAGCTGGCCCTGGATTACAAATGCCACTTCTGTGAACTGTCTGCAGCAGAACATTGTCAGGAGGTGGCAACCATGTTCATGAAAATCTTGAAGAATCTTACCTCTACTTCCAAAGGAAAAGAGAAAAGACGCCCGAGTGGGTCTAAATCCATGGCCAAACTGATTAACAATGTGTTTGGCAAGAGAAGAAAGTCTGTTTAGTGCCATGTTCTGAGAAGAAGGAAGATGTGCAGAAAAGGGACCCAATCCCCACAGACCAGCAGCTTGGTCTTGTAGAACTCCAACCGAAAGGAGACTATAGAACAATACTGAATTATTCACAGAATTTTCTCCTGAGGTCTCATCAACTGATGGACCTCAAGGAAAGGCGGATGCTCTCCACTGAATGGTATAGTGTTTGAGGTGACAGCAGACAATGCAAAAGTTCTGCCTGTGGTGACGAAACTTTGCCGGTGGATCCACACATGCATTTTTGCCACTATCACCAATGGGGAGGCAACCTGGGCTGCCTTGATCCACCTAAACTAAGTCATGACTAATCGTCCATTGAGGGCAATGGGTCCTGCGTTAATCATCAGACCGAAGCTGGTTGGTTCAGAGCCAGCAAGTGTGAGGGAAGCAAAGAAGCTGTGCTTGGCAGTGACTAGCTCACAGGGACTCTACATATTTTGGGTCTGCTCTAGATTGAATAGTAACCTGGTGTATGAATGTTATTTTCACCCTGCACTGTGGGGTAACAGGCTCACATTCTGTACTGTTAACTTAGTAAATCTGTAGACCTTTCCTTCCAGGACATTGCCACAAAGTGCCTGGTCTAAAACGTCCTTGAATTTCATCCTCCTGACTCATAGTCTCCCACTCCATAAACCAAACCATGCCCAGGGCACAAAAGTACCCCAGGAACTCTATAGGAATAGTTATATGGGGTACTTTTACACTGCAAACAATAGGTACTCAAACAGAGGAACAAGAGAAGGTTCAGTACAAATTATCTTGGATTCTTTTTGAAGCTAAGATTCATAATAAAATTCTTCAACAAACAGAATTAAAATCCATTGAGGGAAAACTTTGCTTTGATTTTTTAGAAGTTAGTAGGCCAAACTATTATGCAGATTTTCTTGTTTTGCATAGCCTCAGGAAGGATTCAGCCTAAAATTACCTGTATTTGCTGGTAGCTGAATGCCATTCTTGTACTGGTTGCAACTTCCCAAGTGGAAAATTTTAGCCAACACTAAGGCTTTTCCAATGCAACATTTTCCATGCTTTTGTCTGGGGTCACAAAGAACCCCAGTTGAGACTCATGCTAGTTCCTTGTTGACACGGGATGTCCCTTCCCCTGCTTCCCCTCCTGTGTGCTTTCAGTTGTACAGATTAGAATATATTGGGCAGAGACTGTCCAACTGTGCTGAAAGCAATATTGCCTAATGCCAGCTAAACTTCTAGGTATTCCATAGTTTCAGCAATAACTTGTTTCTTTATAAAATATTTCTGTGCCTTTTGCAGAGCAGTGTGATTGCAGAGTCAAGGTATTCTTGGTAATCCAGCCTTGCATAAATAAAACCCAAATATTGCTAAGAATTTGATATCATGCTTAAAGTTATTTTTGTGCGTGTGCTAGAAGTAATTTTTGTGCATGTGTACATTTATGCATAAACATGTCTGTGTGTGTATTGGGTGGGTGGATGAGAATGAATGTAAAGGTTTACTTACAATAGGCTTCCTCTTTACAGTTGGAGTCACTCAGCATATTCCCCAAAGCAGTGTAAAGTAGATCCACGAGTAACATATATCTGCATCTAATTAACATGCAAACAGAAGGCTTGTGCATCACACGGTAGTACATAAAATGCATTTTGGAATATCTCCTACCCATCACTTCTGAGAATATACAAAGCTGGTCCCAAAGCTGATCCACTGTGGATGGCTTGCCCAATTGGGGTCTCTGTTTGTGACAGTATATAGCAAACTTCAGCGTGAGGTAGCAAAGGAGGGTTACTTTCGGGGCTGTGAATGCTAAGTCTGCCAGAAGCAGAAGAGCAGAGTCACAAACTCTGTCCCCAGCTGCAGAATACAAGCAAGTGAAAGAAGGTTTATGGTCCCTTTGAGTAACAACAGCAAGAACCATCAGCATCCTTTCCATAGCACAGTAGGGGGGAGACAGAGCGGCCATGTGTCCTCTTTTACTGTCCTCTATTTGAAGTGCCACCAGAGAACTGTCCTGTGTATACAGACATCCTTTCTTGGAAGGGCTGTCCAGGCCAAGTCCAATTGAAAGACAGAGACCCATCAGGAAGAAGAGCCCGAGGGCCTTGAAGCTGCTCATCAAAAGCAGATGACTGGACAGCAGATGAGCAAGGAACACACGTATCCTGGGGCTGGATCCACTCCGACTCCCTCCCTCCTCGCATGTATATCCACTTGTGAGGGAACCAAGGTGGATAGATAGCAATATTTTATCTTGCCGAAACAGCCCTGTAAAGTAGGTTAGGCTGAAAGCCAGGCCCAAGGCTACCCAGTGAGTTTTATGGCTGAGCAGGGACCAGAACCCAGATCTCCTAAGTCCGCAGTCCTGTACTCTAGTCACCACATCAAAGTAGCTCTTGGGGATTTTGTCAGCATTGTAAAGCCACCCAAAGCCAAGCTCCTCATGACATTTCCGCCATTCTGTCCTGGATTTCCTCAGACTAGTGGCATCCGTACTTGCTGTGGGGTTTTCTGTGGCATCTGTTTCTTTGTGTGCTAAACTCATGGCACTGTTCTGGGAGAATGAACTTCATTCTCAGCAGGCTGGTGGCCTCAGATGGGCTTCAAGGATGAAATATCTACTGGGTTTAAAAAGAAATACTACTGTGCAGCTGTGGGTATGTGAATCTGTGAATAACACCCCCTCCTCCACACATTGCTGCAAGGGCTGGTTGAGAAAGAATGAACTGAACATGCTCCCCGGCATGTCTACTCAGAAGTAAATATTTCCCTCAATGGCATTTATGCTTGTAAAAGACCATGCAGGAGAGAGTGGGGCCTGTCCTGACTTTCAGGAAGGGGCTGTGAATTAGTTGCTTTACTCTCTTCTCCTCCACTCCTTCACCCCAGTGATTCTGCACAGAGCCTAACAGATCTTTTTGGAAAGGCAGATGAGATTCAAAGGGCCATTTCCCTGCATGCTTCATCTTTCCTACTTCCCTTGCGATCGCTGTTGTGTGTGATGCAGCAAGCCGGCTGCAACACACTGTAAACTCCACTGTAATGCGAAGCTTGCACCCCGAGAGCTGTGACTGCATTTTGCAGACACATCTTGCAATAGCACTTCCT
This sequence comes from Varanus komodoensis, assembly GCF_004798865.1. Lineage (NCBI taxonomy): Eukaryota > Metazoa > Chordata > Lepidosauria > Squamata > Varanidae > Varanus > Varanus komodoensis. The sequence continues at coordinate 41,542,746 of NW_025336481.1, read as the reverse complement.
GATAGGTTCAAGCAAAATTTCCTCCCAGCCCCATGTGCAACTTCCACACCATGGTAAGATGAACTGAATTTCTTTTAGAAGCATAATAGTCACGAGTTTCATATTTCTAAATTTGCACTTATTAATTTATTAAAAGCTTTTATATCCCATACCCTACAAAACGTCTCGGCAGTTTACAATAAGTAAATATACATATAGACCAGCATATTCAGTTTTTACACAGATCAGGGCTTCTGATCTTGTCCTCTTTTTGGGATGGGAGGTGATTCAAAAGGACAAAGGAGCACAATATCTCACTTTCATTCCTGATGCCAAGAGTCCTAGTCTGCACAGGTTTGCACAGGAGTCTGTGAAGTCTTCTATGCAAAAATGCATTGTGGCTCATATTCTTGAGCCATTCAAGCACACTCTGTGTGCACACACACTACCAGCACAAGCACAAGCACAAGCATGAGCCCCCACAGTGGAGACAGAAAGTTTGCTAATTATGCAAGGTAAGACACAGGGTAACTGACAGACTTTTCAAGGTGCTAGCTATGAATTAACTTTCAAGGGTATACAAAACTCATCCTGCCTTTCTTTTGGACTTAAATACATTGCAGTTCTATTGCAGTCTTTCTGAAAAGGAAAGAAAGGTGATATCATCATCATCATCATCATCATCATCATCAATCAGTTCTGTCTTCCTCATATGCTCCAGGGCCTGGGTTGTAGAGAGTGTTACCTCTTTCTGGCTTCCTCCAGCACCCTCTTGTGGCTTGTTGCTCACAACTATCTGAGAAAAAGTCTATTACAGCATTTTTCACACAGGATGGAAAATAACATTTTTTGGTTAAAAGATATTTCTACTTCTTCAAAACTTTTTGAGGTCTTCCAAGTCGGTCTTGCCATGGATAGCTGGACGGTGAAGAAAGCTCATGGGGGGAGGGGGATATGCATTTGAAACAGGTGCTGGAGGAGGACTTTTGAATACCCTGGATCAGCAAAAAGAGCAACAAGAGAGTCCAAGCCAAATCAAGCCACAACTTTCCCTGGAAACAAAAAATGACAAAACTGAGGCTGCTATCCTTTGGACACATCATGAGAAGGGAAGGCCATCATGCTAGGGGAAGCTGAAGAAGAAGAAGGGGGGGCAACTAAGAGATGGCTTGATTCCACAAAAGAAGTCACAGCCTTGAGTTACAAGAACTGAGCTGAGCGATCAAGGACAGTACAGTTTGGAGACATTCATTCATAAGGATTTCATAAATCGGAGATGACTTGCTGGCATGTAACAACAACCCCCGAGCTCACGGATGCCTTCCTTCTGTAACTGGTTGGTACCAATTTGCTGAGTAGACAACACAGCCTGACAATCAAGAAAAAATAGGAAGAATATTCACTGAAATATGAAATATGTGACGGAGTTACAAAAGGGATTCCTTTTGTGTTGAGAAGCAATTTCTCTAGATGTCAGCATGGTAGCTATGGTCAATCCTGGAGTGATTAGGAAAATGAAACTTCAGTTGTGTCTGAATAACTGAGAAAACCATATTGAATTGGACTTCCATCAATCAACACATCATTATTTGTTTTTCGGCGCCAGGCTAAGACCTTTTTATTTAAAACTTATTTTAATTGCTAAATTATTGTATTTATTAGGATTTTAAATTAGCCGAGAATGCACCGGGGGTTTTAAATGTTTTTTTTTCTTTTAAATTGTT
>NW_025336481.1:41422569-41540943 GCF_004798865.1 Varanus komodoensis | reverse complement strand
GGGCGGCATAGAAATGTTTTAAATAAAAAAAGAAAATAAAATGTCTCTGATGTGTTGATTGTCTGTCAATTCCCAACTGGTTTACATGAGACAGTCTTCTGGCAGGACTTAAACCATTAACATCTCCTGAAACTTGAATATGTTTCTAGTTGGAAGGAAGCTTAACCTGTGCATACATCCCAGCAGCTGGTTTGCCAAACCAGCCAACAGACCTTTTGATCAGCAACAGGTCTGTATTAGATGGGGTATTCTGAAGAATAGGAAGGGGGTTATTAAAGTTTACCATGACGTAGTTTGAACTTTCACAGTGTTGAGAAACTGGGGTACTTTCTTGGACTCATGCCAGGGTTTTATGTATAGCTTCAGCTTGTACTATGTAGAAACAGTGCCAGAAATAATGTCTTGAAGCTACCTTCCTTGATTTTATTCCTTAAAGAAGGGCTGCTTTGCTGTGAGAAATGAAACTGTTTGGTTTCCTGAAGCAGCTTTACCCTCCCACCTCTGGTCTCCCAGAAGGGAGGGTTAAGTTGTGGCCTATTGACAGCCTCTAAAACCAGGGCAGACAAACAGTAAACATCCATTGCTTCTTAGCTTGTGCTTAAGTTTTTAGCTCGGCATAAGGCAAACACTAGTGACTAAGCAAATAGGGCCCTGAAAGCCATTAGGAAACCCTGCAACCAAAGGAGATATGTAACCTTTTTTTTTGCTTGATTGTTGATGGTTTATTATAGGCATCCAATAAACTGCATGTTCATTGCAGCTTATTATAGTGGTTGCATCTCTCCCTGATGATTCTCAAATATCACTAAGGCTGGACCAGGGCCCAGGAGTCAAACAAAGCCAGAATGAGTCATCTGCTGGCATTTAAGAACTTACTTCCAATCAGGGTGGCTAACGTGCTTGAGCAACTAGATAACCCGCTGCTCCCTCTGCTGGCCGCAGAGCTGCCTCCCTCAACTGACAAGAGCCTCATCCGCCATTGCTGGCCCCGCATGATCATGAGTGCAGAAGTACCTCTTCCATTGCTGGCAAGATCAGAACAAGTGACTGGGAAAGGACTGCTCTCAGCCTGAGGAAGGGTGGCTTTTCCTTATGCTCAAAACGGTAACATAATTAGTCACGTGGGCTTCAGTGCGCCATGCGCTATGTGATGCTTAACTCTCACCTGAAGGAGGACTAGCAGCCTCTAGAGCATCAGCTATTGGGAAGCATTAGGAATCCAACTACATCATGGCTTGTTGGACAGCACCTGGATGGTGCCTGTTCCTTTCCACTCCCAAGACTGGATTACTCATGGTCCATGATTGCTTGAGCTGATATCCAAGTGTTCAGCTCACCAGGTCCAGAAAGGGATCCGAACAGCTGCCGTTCCGTTGTCCCCACTCTTTCCTTTCTCCTCAAACTCATCAACATACTGTTCCTTGTCTAGATGCAGCAGAAGCAGGCTGGGATAATTTGGGCCTCACTTGTTTTAAGTCACTGTGGGTAGCTTAATTAAAACTAACAGCACAAGAGCGACTAATCCTGCTGGGCTTCAGAACAGTTTGGATGCCATAACCCTGAGTGGGTGATTAAATAAACCTGCAGAGTGGGCCTACATTGCATGTCTTTCCTTACCCACCTGTGTTCTTGGTTGCAAAGCAACCTGGCGGCTGCACCACTTCCCATTTTGGTGTTTGCTGAGGCATGGTTAGGCCTGCTGTATATAAGCATGTACTCATAAACATATTCTCTCATGTCTTCTTATTTGAACTCCATGGTCAAAGTGGTCCTTTGACCATGTATATTTGTTCTCCTGTAGCTTCTTCATCTTGATGGCATCAGTCACTTCATTGAAACCACTGAGACCATAGTTATTGAGAAGTTTTCCACCCACATGTCCCAAGAACATTTGGTGGTGGCCCAGGATGTGATCTGACCATTCATGATGCCTCAGCAGTGGTCTTCTTTCACCACAAATCTCTTTCTTATGTTCTGCTTCTTGTGTTTCATTCCTTTTTTTCAGAGAGTAAACATTTGGAAACCGTGATATTTTGTTAGAACATAAAATGGGCAACATGTATAAGACATCTGCAATCTCCTTAATTTAAATTAAATGTGCTCTTTATCTCCATACATGGAACCATCCCCAAACCTAATTTATGGAAAACCTGCCTAGATTAAGCTGAAACAAATCATAAGAAGGAAGAACAGCTCTGGTCCATCAGACCAACAGGGACTGCTGGCTCCAGTGTCTGAATAAGACCTTTAAAGGAGCTGCCCATGGTGCTGAAGGCAATTTGGGCTGAGGTTCAGCACTGTGCATACTTCCTTAAGAGGTTGGACTAAAACCAGAGTAGATACAGTGAAGTCTTCAGACACCCTTAATCCAGACCAAAAGCCTATCTAGCAAAGCATTCTGTTCACATAATGGCCAACCATCTGCCTGTGATGGGAAGCCCACAAGAAGTGCATGAGTGTGAAGGAACAGCACCTTCTCACTCATGTTTCCTAGCAACTGGTATACAAAAGCATGCTGCCTCTGATACTGAAGGTAATTAAGTATAATATTATGGGGTTGTTCCCACATAGGAATCAGAAGTGCTACAGCTTATGACAGTGTGACTATAGCAATACATGGACATCGTTTTAGAACAGACAGAAGGCCAAACCAGATGCTTCTTCAGTGACATAGTTAGCAACTGTGCCTATCTTTAAAAAGCAGCAGGTCTGATCAGGGTGGGAGCAATTCTTACTAGGGCTGCCCTAAGCAGAGAGCGGATGTTCATCTTTTCCTTTCCCACCAACAATCCTGAAAAAAGCTTCCCCCACCAAATCAGTTTTCACCCCTCTATACATGTTTAGTTCTGAATGTTCAGGTGAACACCTGAGCAGCAGTAAAGAGAGAGAAAAAATGGGTGGCAGAGAGAGAGGCTGAGAGAGAGAGGGGAGCGAAGGAGTGGTATTGCTCATATTTTGCTCTGCTTCCTCCTCCGCAGGATTTGGCCCCATGCACTGGTAGAATGGAGCCCCAAACTGACTCCCTTTAAGTAGACCATAACAGAAAAAAGAGGGGTTCACCAGGAGAAGAGCTCCTCACGAGCACCGTGAAGCAGTGTCCCTCTTCCGCACTACCTGAAGCCACCTTCTGGATTGCTGCACTAGCCACACAAGGAATGTGCTGGTTGGGTACCCTGTCTTCCACAGGCTTTTGTGGCCTTCCTTTCAGGTCAGCTCGGCTTACAAGACCAGACCGAGTACATAACGAAGCTTGTGAATGCATGGGATGGGTTCTGATAGGGCTCACCTCAACTCTAGCCTCAAGCAGCCTCAAATGAGAAAGACAGAATGATAAAACCAGCTGACAGAGGAAGTTGCTGTTCTGTGGATTATATTTCTGAAGATCTGAGACTGCTAAAAGTCAGCCTGGTGTGAGACAGTTTAATTCACCAATAGAAAGAAACTGGATTCCCAAACTCAGGTCTCTGAGTTCATCTGGCCTCCGTACTCACACCTCTTTTTTTTTTTTAATTCCCAGGATTTTCATCTTCCAACATTCCAAACTCCCACTCCTGGTAGCCATTTAATATCACAGCTATTGATCAGAGCAGATGCCAAAGCATCTAGTAATAAATACACTCTGAAGTTGCTCTGCTGTTACTCTGTCTGCCTTTTATATTTTGCTTGATTGCACTCGTAGTTCTTGCTATATTGCTGCCCATCCCCCTGCAATCACTGACTGGCCACGATAGACCACGGTGGGTCATAAGCCAAGTGTGGCTTGTTGTGTTGTCTGAACCCAGCAGTATGATTTGTTAACCACTATGACTGTGTTTAGTCCAGGTTCACAAACCTCCATGGCTTATCTTGTTGTATGAACCCAGTCTCTCTTCCTTCTTCCCTCATCTTTCACCACATTTATAGCCAGAGAATTTCCAGCTCCAGCACTCCGCAAAGTGCTATCAAACAACCTTTGGTAACTGAACACATCCATGCCTGGGATAGAAAGAAAATGTCCACACAAACAGATTTCCCCCCTCTTCCATTTTGCATCTCCTTGATGCCTCTTTGCTTTCAATGTTTCAGTCAAGTCCTTTACTCAAGCACTCTTAGGCTCAAAGCTTGACTTTTCATCTCCCACAATTTAACTTGCCAAGAGATCTCTCCCTCCCCGATTGCATGCAGTTGGTGTAAGATCCTGGCACTGGGCCACTTTGCATTCTGAGCTAACGTCTTTCTTCCTTGAGTGGAGCTTCATGTTTCATATGGAGAATATTATCTTCTTTTTAAGCGTCTCTTCCTCCACTGTAAACTGAGCACATGGAGTGGTTACTGATTACTACTTACGCTAATACGTTACGTTACTATCAAAGCAGAGTCGTTCATGCCTTCCTACAGCCTACCTAATGTTTTCTCTATCAAAGCCTGATCAACTTGCAGGAATTTTGAAGGTACTGGGTATTTGCCATTCTGAACAAAGTCAGAGCTGATTTTACAACAGTAACCATAAATCAGGATTCTTTCCCCCAGTCTGCCAAAAAAAGAGGCATATTACACATTTCTTTACCTGAATGCAAGAAGATGTCGAGATAAAACGTGTGTAGGCTAAACTGGCTTTACTTCTGGTTGTACCTTTGAAGTGCAAACCTCCTATTCTTAGCATTTGTTGAGCAGCAGGTGAATGGAGATCATGTGAAATTGTGTTACCTCCAGGGTGAAAAACAAGTTTCAAGTGCATGACCTATGCATGTTTAGGCAACAAAGGGTTGAACAATTCCCAGAATGCCCAGCCAGCCATGCTAGGTGGGGCATGCTGGGAATTGTAGGACCCTGGCCATACAATTCAATGGGGCTTTTTGAATCCTTCCAGACCTCAAGGATTTGGAGCATCCTATGAAAGTGGAGAGTTGGAGACAAAGGTGCAGAGTGGGAGGTATGTGAAAAGAGGTGACAAAGTTGCTATAACCCCAGAGTTGGTCTCCAGAACAGCCAGGTAGCCTCATCATCATCATCATCACCATCTTTCATTTTTATACTACTCAATAGTGAAAGCACTCACTCCAGGGAGTTCACATTGCTAAGAAAAGAAACAAGAGGCAAAAGAGAATGCAGATTTCCATAAAGTGTTGGTATAAGTATCATTTGACTAGAAATTCAATCTTTGTTCAGAAGACTGTGACCAAGTGATCTCTGTGCATACTAAGTTTGCTACCAGGTGCAAGTTATTCCCAGTCTTAGAAGAAACTTTCCAGAGAAGCTCTGTGTTGTGCTCTTTCCAGTGTCTGGGAAAGATCTTACCATTTCAGGAATGTTAGTCTTTCCATTTCTATATTTTAAGACCTTTACTATATATATTTTACATCCTTGTAACTAGCTTTCCACTTGGATTCTATTTCTATTTTATCTAGTAGCTTGAAGCTTGTTGAATATATTCTATGTGGCATTTCATGATTGTAAATGTTGTAAACCACCTGGAGATCTTTGGCTACTGGGCAGTAAAGAAATGGCAGCAACAACAAAATCATTATGGGTGCCAAGATGAGGAAGATGTAACTTAACCCTTCCCCACCTTCACCTGCATTAACTGCTGAGTATGTCATCCCCAGTAGTCTTAATCCCCCCTCCTTGCAAGAAGCTTTCAGGGGAGAAGAAGCAGAGGAGGAAGAAATTAATTCCCCTTCCTTCTGACTGGCTGATCCTCCCTTTTAAGTGCGTCCCATCTTGCATTTCCTTTATCTCATCAAGTAAGGTTGGGAGCACGCATTTGCGAAGATAATGCCTCGGTCCTCCCTTACTTTTATTAGAAGAGGAGCCCTGCTGAGTCTTGGTGGCTCGATGGAAAAGTAATAAGACAGAGTTGTGATCTGAACATGCACACATCAATCCGCCAGACACCTAAACAGATTGATAAGTGAAGTGTTCCCAGGTCAACTGTTACCAGAATGGAGTGCTTATTTGTCTCCAATTAGAAATGAGATGCTTGGTGACAGATAATAGAGAAGGGAGGCATAAGAAGGGAGGGGACTTATTTTCTTTCTTCTCTTTATCAAACTCACTTGATTTAATACAAGGCATGCATGGTTAATGACGGTTTTGAGTGATACCTGTATGTTTTATAGGTGCATAAATTGGTTGTAGTAAAATCTTATACATCCTATATCACCAGGTATTGTTTCAGCCTATTACAGGCGATGTCTATCCAGAGTTGACTGGATTGTATTAATCTGATCCTAGTTTAATGATGCCTTAACATTTTTATGGGAGAATTTAATGTTTGCAATATCCATGTTCCTTATTTGAAAGTGTGACTTATAGGGTCTCATCTTCCTTAAATTATGAAATCCTTCAGCTAATAAAGGAAAATGATTATGCTTTGCAAAAAAGAAAAAAAGGAGGGGGAGGCAAAGTCATTTAACAAGCCATATAGCTGTCTATTGTAGGGCTTTGCATAATAATTGTAATTTAGCTATTAGGAATTCTAAAAGCACTTTATCAGTGATAGCCTGCAATTCTGAACAAAAAAGAAAGAAGGAAATAAAGAAAGAATTCACCACCTAAAGACCATGTTTTCCAAGCACACAGCGATTAAAACAAAAAACAAAAACAGCTCAACACAACAAAAAGTACCCAGATTCATTATAGATCAATAATGTGTTTGTTAATATTGCTATTAAGGGCATTAAAGTTCTTCTGAAATGAGCAGATGTTGACAGTAAATGAGGAGGAGTTGACATAATCTAATATTAATTTGTCATCTTTTTCTCTTTGAGAAACAATCTAATATTAATTTGTCATCTTTTTCTCTTTGAGATTCAATTCAATTCAGAATGGCAGCAACAGGCAGGTTGATAAAATACAGGAGCACAAGCTTTTCTGGGGTGCCTATGGACCTGATGGTAATGTGGAGGTCTAATGGTGTTATCAGGGTATATTGCAAATCTTCACCCTCCCCAAATCTAGAAGACAGTCCTCTGTTCGAAGATTGTCAGAGGATGGTCCTTTCTTTCCAAGGTATCCTCTGTTTACAAAGACTGTCCAGTCCAGGTCTGGTTTAAAGCCAAAACACCCTAAGAGCAAGGGACTTGAGGCTGCCCTTCAGCAGCACCTGGACTAAGGTAGGCTAAGCTGGAACCTGGTCAGAGCCCTCCATGGTGAGATGTGCAGCATTCACATTTCAGTCACAATACGTATTCCTATCACAAGCAACTTCGCTCTGTATTTAGGTTCGTCTGTGTACGCAGGCTTAAGAAAGCATGCATACCAGCAATTGCAGGAGCAAGCGTCTCCAGAAAACCATGCCTGTCTCTCTCCCAAAGAGAAGCCCGTTGCCCATATAGCATTCCTCAGTTATACAGAGGGAAATAGAAACCAATCCAGCTGCTTAACAAACACTTGTCTCCAGGCTTTGATGTTGATTTACAAAAGACACAGGCTGTCTTGTGTCAGAACAAAATGTGAAATATGGGTGACTACATCTGGGGTTATCACAGGAAGGTGTGATGGACTACATCCCGAGACTTCTCAAAATATGTACCGATTGCCTTTTCAATACATACCCCAATCTACTTTTCTACTTTCTCACCAGGCCTAGTTGACTGGAATATATTGAAAATCCTTTACATTCTGAACTGCATATCTGTATGGATCAATCAGCACGTGCAGTTAATGTGCACTCTGCCTTTGTATGTTCTCTTTTCTAGCAATACACGCTCTCAGTTATGGTGATTCACAAGTGGCCACAACTAGATGCCACCCAACCTTTTGATGCATTGGAGGATGTGAGATATTTAGCCTCTTCTAATCATTCAGGGGTTCTTCTAGGCTGCTCCCTTGCATTTCAGACAAGCTGTGGCCTAGGAAAGGGGTGGTGATGTCGTGGAAACCTCTCAGCATGGAATGGCTCTGTTCACCCCAATTGCAGGCTATTAGAATCCATCCCTGATTCCGTGATCCACTTCACAGTTCTGATGGCTCCGAATGGCTTCCTCCACTTTGCTCTGCTTGGTCAGAAGATGGCCAGAGCTTCCTCATGGAAAGGGGTGAATTCTAAGCTGAGCCAGGGCCAGGAACACATTTGCTCAATGGCCAAGCTGCAACATAGAAGCAAGGGTCTAGATGGAGAGCATGGGCAGGAAGAGGTCCTTTGCTAGATGGTTTGGAGGCATGAAACCCATGGGGATGGCCTTGGACAAGTTGGGGGACCATGTGTCCTCTTTCACAGTGGGCCACCCTCAATCTGAAAGGAAACCAGAGAACAATCCCCTATTTCAACGTATGCTCTATTTGGGGAGAGGATTTGCTCAATTCCAGTTCAGACATAAAGAACCGTAAGAATTGCTGTCCATTGATAGTGCACACCTGAGGCTGAAGCCAGGTGGGTCAGCTGGTCAGAGTCTTCCACACTATGGTTAAATGTATTACATTTTATTTAAGTTGCAGTAATAAACTGCAGATATGTGCCACCTATATATATGGCTAACATTAACACTTAAAGCCCTAAACAGTTTGGGCTGAGGTTACCTGTATGTGCCAGCCCAACTTCTGAGAGCATCACTGGAGGTCCTTCTCAGAGTCCCCCCTCCAAAGGAAGCTAGAAGGGTGGGTACCAGGAGAAGTGCCTTCTTGGTTGTGGTTCCCCATCTGTGGAATCAGATCCCCAAAGAACCGTGCCTGGCACCCACGTTTTGTTCCTTTCAGCACCTGGTGAGAATCTTTTTATTTTCCCAATATATTAGAAACATAGAAACAGAGTGAGTCAAAAGGGGCCTCCCGGGCCATCTAGTCTGACCACCGGCTCCAACCAGCTCCACTCACGGCATGCCCACCATGTGCACGTCTAAATTAATACTTATATTATAAATATAATCTAAGTATAAGTATATTAATACTTAGATTATTATCTTCATCTTTTACTATATTTTACTGTACCTGTGAGACTGTTTTAGCTGTTGTGGTGGAAGATAAATTACTGTATAATTTACTTATTTGTTTATTATATTTATTAGCTGCATTGTTGTGATTTTATCATGTGTTTTATATTAATTATTATGATTTTGATTTGTAAACCACCCAGGAAGACTTTGGGGTGTTTGGCAGGGTAGAAATATAACAATAATAATCACACACACACACACTCCAGCATATGCCAATTTTATGCAAATATATGTGTTCTGATCCTGCTGTAACTTGCCCCTTTATGTTAGCTACACTTCAGATGCCACACAAGCCACATAGCGTCTGTTTTGCCCCTCTTATACATTTGGCCTCTTCCTTGTCTGCTTTTAAACAGGCCTTGACAACCCTTTCATTTTGCTGTGGTCTGAGCTAAAGGTGCACTGTTGGATCTGCTATTTTTATAGTATTGCCAGTTCATTTTTTAAAATGTTTCAAATGAAATTACTGGAATTCCTGTGCTGGACAATAGAATGTTTCCCAGACTGCTGGTTTAGTTTTATAGTATTTAATAAATTTGTTTTATCTGTATTTTATGAGTTAACACAGAACGTAAACTGCCTTGAGAGGGCTTCCTCTGGCCATGAAAGGTGGCAAGAAATACAGGAAATAAATAAACATAAATACATAAAACATTTTTTCAGGACTTAAGACACTGCTGCAGAAATCTCTCTCTGCTAACAGTAGCTTGTACAGAAGAATGTTAAATGTGATGATGATGATGCTCTCATGTTTACCTCAGAAGGTGATACCAAGTTGTAGGGTATTTAATTTTTCCCTTCTTGGAAGCTTAAAAGGCACGAGGGTTTTGGGTGGGGGGACTATTGGGGGTTGTTTTGGCACGATGGAGAGCTACCTATTTACACACAGATGCACATTAAGAGCATTGCGACATGACAGAGAGGACTAAGGACTAGCAGCGACAGCACATAACTGAGGAAAGCGTGGGATCCCTGGAGAAAGGAGCAGACATGAGAAGCAAGAGGAGGCCTGCTGTGATTTGGGGGCTCGAGCTGAAGGACCGAGCCCAAGGACCGCCTTCCCCACCCTGCCCTTGGCTTGGAGAAGGCTGCCCAAGGATGGGCCACTTCTGCGAAGAAGAGCGATGGCATGGAAAGTTCTCTCCATTGCAATATACAAGGCCCCACCACTGGAATTATGGGGTACAAGCCATAGTTGACTTTTTATGACTGGGGTGAAGAACCTCAGGCCAAGCAGCAAAATCGAGCCTTCCCTCTTTGCCTGACTACTGCTTCTTTGGACATTTCCCAGCTCTTGTGCCTCTCTCCCCATTGTAGAGGAGAGAAATACCTCCGAAGTGTCAGCTTAAGCGCTTACAGAAAAAGTCTGCCACTTGGCCCAGCCCTGTTCACCTTTGCTCTCCTCTCACCAATTTTATGTCCCCCCCCCCCACCTTCAAGAGTACCTGCAAAATGGAATTTGGCCTGCAGGCTAAAGAGCGCTGTCCCCTTGCTTTGCCCTGTGAGGGAATTCAGAAACAAGCACTTTTTAAAGGCTTGCACCCTGAGGGCAGCCAGTGTCAAATACGTGGACCCAAATACATGAACTGACTGCTTTAGTGCAAAACCTGCAGGTGAGGGCGAGGCTGCGAAGTATTTTTCTTCATACTTCCACAAAGGGACTCACAGCATCAAGATGGCGAGGGTCTTTCTTCAGGGTGCTCATTCATTCTTCCGTTTCTGAATCAGTTCTTACTTTGGGGTTGGCAACTTGGTAGGCACTGCCAAATGCCTTGGATTACAAGTTCCATGATCCCTGACAATGGGCCACGCTGGCTGGGACTGATTGACAGTCCAACATGTGTGAAGCTCAGCCATTCATCTGCCCCTGTCTTAAATCATATGCTACCTGTGATCATAGAATTGGAACAAAAATTTAAGCAGCGCTCTTTTTCCCTCCGAGGTAGCATTCTCCCTTGTAGTTTCCTTTAGGATGGTGTTGTTAATAAATCACTTTTGTGTACAGAATATGCAAACAAAGCAAAACAAAACAAAACAAAGCAAAATAAACAAAACCCGTAATCCTAAGCGGCATCATTCCCCATCAGTTCTTGTCTTACCTCTCTGTCTATGCAACTCACCCATTCCTCAGCAGTACTTACCAATATGAGCTGCTGTGCTGAATTAGTGCAGCCCTGGGGGTCCTCAAGTCTATCTGGGAGTTACACTACAGATTCCTCCAGAGCATTAATCCTTTGCATGCAGGGCCATATTCATGAAGGACTTTCATGGCCTTGCCCCATGGACAAGACTGCTGTGTGGAAGCTGCATAAGACCTGTGCAAGACAGCAGGTGTAAGACCTGTGAAAGCATATAGTCCAGGTGGGCCCCACTTGGGTCCCTGTGCAATGAGATATCAGACAGAACCCAGAGGAGGAATTCTGGGGGCACAGAGAGAGCAACCAGTGCATGAGATAGATTGATTGATACTTCTTGCCTCCTGGACACATGGCAAAGTTTCTCACACAAGGAGGAAGGGGATTACTGCAGCTTTATGCTAAGGTAGTCTCCTGTGTCAACTTTCAGCTTCCGGTGACTATTTAAAGGTCATTTGGGAGATTCTGCCTCTTTTACTGGTGCTCTTTGGAGGCAGGGCTAGAGCACACGCTTTGTGCGCCAAAACATTCCTACTTTCATTGCTGGCCTATTGCAACAGGGCTAAATAAAGTCGCCTCCCTGAAGCCCTGAAGAGCTTGGATGAGTTGATGGCTTGACTCACAGGGTGGGATGAGTATAGGCTGTTATTCAACTGTGGATTGTTGCTGCAGCAGGGCTGTGTGGTTTGGAACCTATCTGTGCCAACAAGCTTTGACCTCTTAACTGTAAACACCCCATAAGGAGAATCCATGGTTTGTTGTTGGGTTGCGAACTGTGGGTTGTTCACCCTGGCTTGTTATTACTTATTTCATTTCTATACCACCCATCAGCTGAAGCTCTCTGGGCAGTTCACAGCAACACATTTAAACATAATGTAAAATATACCCGATATAAAATATACCCAACATATTAAAACATCATTTAAAAGTTGGCAGGCCAAATTTAAAACCAAATACAAAAGAGAAAAACCAAAATTATATGTTAACAAGATCTAGTCAGGACTTTTTTTGTCATAGAACGCACCAGAATGGCGGTCCTGCACCATTTTTTGATGGATTTTTCCAAGTGATTGTGAATCGCCCTGTTGGGTGTAGCAGATCGGCGGCAAAAATCATTAACATAGTGCCTGCGGGCTGCTTGTGTGTCGGCGCTGATTGTGAGGGCGCTGCTCGGCTTGGGATGCTGCTCGGCTTGGGACTGGTCGTGTGGCCGCATGCTGAGGGCTTACTGCCGGCGGTGACCATTATGTTTAAGTGTGTGTAGAGTGACTGGCTACATGCAAGAGGTAAATAAGTTTCTATTTCAAAAAAAAGTTGGTGAATTGAAAATCTTTTTTAGTGTAAAAGTGTGACCCCAAGATGTGAGTTCCAGCACCTTTTTTTTAACCAAAAAAGCACTGGATCTAGTTAGTCCCTGTCTAAAAAGCAGTGGGCCCAGTAACTAAATAAATGTCCAGCAGGAGAGGCTGGTCTTTATCTGGCACAAAAAGGATCGTAAAGTTGGTGCCAGGTGGGCCTCAGTGGGGAGCTCATTCCATAATTGGGGGGTCACCACAGAAATTGTCTTCTCTTTTTCCCCACCATCGGAGCCTCCCTTATCTTATGTCATCTCAGCTGGGTTAACACAGTACCATAACCCATGTTTCCTCAACAACCCAAACTCAGCCCATACTCAGCCCTTGCGTGTGGGTCATCACATTAGCAGCTCTGGGACATGGGTTCACACAAGCTTCCCATGTCCCAGAGCCGTTGTTCACTAGCTACTCCTTCCTTGCACATTTAGACAGCACTCAGACAACATTTGCCTATCGTGTCAGTGCGTGAGTCAAACCGTGCAGGAACAAAACCTGGGATGCTGTCAATTACTTAGACATTTTAGATGTTTAATAGTTCGTTAAGTAGCATAAAAGTAAAATGCATAACATTTATGTACAACAGGAACTGGGAAACGTGGCCTGTGGGCAAGTCACTATGGGGAAACATATAGGTGAAGGCATGGCCTTCAGTACTGCATCCCTTTCATTTGTATGCTACACACGCACACACAGGCTGCAGCTCCATGCACAGTGGCTTTTCCATATGTGGGGGCCGGGCCAGTCAGCGTAAAGTCTCCATGCGGTCTGCAAAGCGAAGTGGTCCGGCTGCCGAGCTGCACTGGACTTCCTTAGCATTCCTCCGAATGGGAGCGCCGTTAACCGCTGAACCGAAACCAGGCAGATTCATTTTGGTTTGTTTTCGTGCAGAGTAATTAGGAGAATGTTAATGGCTTCCACTCAATATGTGCCATACATTCCATCAATGCAATGGCCACTTCAGGAACACGTGCTTTCGGCAGTTCAAGATGATCGTTGCCAAAAGAACACTTCTGTTGCGACGAGCATATTTATAAAGACGGAGGCCATGCTGAAAAAACTGAGTGTTTGGGACTTCGTACAATTCTCCCTCCTTCTCCCTCTCTCAAAACAATGTGATCACTCAAGTACCAATTTTGGTGCGCTCATTCAGAAAGGTATTCCCATGATGGCCATCCAGACCCGCTCCTTCCTGGCCTTTGGCTCTTGCAGGTTTTTTCCATTTCGCTCCTGTCTGAGATACACCATAATTGATATCCCCTCGAAGTAGGATGTGTGTGTGTTTTCCAACGACTGTCAGTTATATAGGAAGAGAACAGTGAGAAAATC
This sequence comes from Varanus komodoensis, assembly GCF_004798865.1. Lineage (NCBI taxonomy): Eukaryota > Metazoa > Chordata > Lepidosauria > Squamata > Varanidae > Varanus > Varanus komodoensis. Next base: position 41,527,215 of record NW_025336481.1, on the reverse strand, counting down.
GCTAGCACTGATTAACAGCCTCAATTATCAAAGAGGATGCTTTCAGGGCCTGTAATGGCAGCAAGGCGTTTTGTTCTGCAGAATCTGTATTAGGCAGATCAGGTGGGGCCCAGAAAATTGCTCGCAGAGCTTCAAACGATCAGGTAGATGCAGAGAAGGTGTTTGCTCCATTGCAAGCAACTCCCCCTTAAGTCTCTGAGCATCTGAGCCTGCTTTCCTAGCAGGTGCAAATTCCTCTGAGCTGACTTGGGTCTTTTTGCTTTCTGTGATGATTCAGAAGCATGTGGAGGGATGTGTATACAGGCACTTGCCCACTGTGGCCTTTTAAGTGGACTGGAGGATGGAACAGGAAGTAAAGTGCCCCTTTTCTTACTGTTTGGCAGGCTATGGCTGTCTGGCTCCCTTTGGGCAGCTGCCCCAAGCAGTAGATGCTGGGAGGTTGGAAAAAGTGGAGAGAGGAGAGAGGAGAGGTCCACTTGGCTTCCTAACTTGGATGGCGGTATTCAGGTATGGTACCCATTGCCAGTGGTGAGGAAAGATAATCAGTCCAGGTAGATTTTTCACATGGAATGGGAGAGGGCGTTGTTTTGTCCTCTGGCAGGAAAAATCCTTGGGCTGGCAGTGCGGGTGAAGGAGAGTCAAATTCAGGAGTTCCATGCCTAGTACGGTCCTCCCACCTCCCAGGATTCCTGCTTTCTCTACCCATTTTCACCTTGGGTGGACGAGGGCTGCATGGTGAGGACATCACGGTCTGCCACTGGCGGTTCCGATCCTCCCCATTTCTGGTCAAGCCAGTTTCATTTCCGCTTTGGATGGCCAAGGCAAAGGTTCCCAGGGAGTCCCTCCTAAGACCGTCCCACACATACCTTCCTGGATCATCGCGACGATCCTGCTCCCTAACACAGAATCTATTTGAGCCAGATTTTGAGCCCAATCTGATAGAAGGACTGCCATTACTTGGCAGTCAGATGCATATTTAGAAGGAAAGCAGAGGAGTTGAAGATGGGGAGCTAGCCACCTGTCCTGACTTGACCTCCTAGGTAAGAGTTCCAATAAACCCTCTATTGCAGTGTGATCATTATTGTTATATTACTTTTATAGCCCATTTACTTTTTTCTTGCAAGGAACTCAAGAGAGTACAAGAGTACATAATCTTTTATCCTCACAATATCCCTGTGAAGTAAGTTAGGCTAAGAGTCCATGACTGGCTCAAAGACACCCAGTGAACTGCATTTCAAGTGAGGACTGGAACCTGGATGTCTGAGTATCTGAGTCCCAGTCTAACAACTGCATCACACTGACAATTATAATTGATACCTTCTTCTTCCTCCTCCTCCTCATTTTCCTATTCCTAAGTCCGGAGTGATTTACCTGGTCCCCCTCCTCTTGCCTGATTCTTCACAGCAACCCTGTGAGGTAGCTCCAGCTGAGAAGCAGTGACTGGCCCGGATCACCCAGTAAGCTTCAAGGCAAGTGGGGACTCGAACCTGGATCTCCCGAGTCCCAGTCCAGCATCCTCACCACGACACCACACTGGCTCTCAGTAACTCTAGTCATGAGCAAGAAGCCTTCATAGATGCAATCAAGATCAGCAGAGGCAATGACAGAGAAAGTCCCATGCCAAAAGGTCCAGCCAGGAAGAGCAGGAACAGAGTGGGACAGGCAGCACCTGCTCACCAAGCCAGTGCCCACAACACCCCTATTTCGGAGAAGGCTGGAAGCTTTCCAGATTGTGGGGAGTTGTCCCTACAAGGGCTGCCCACAACTGTGCAAGGTTTTATCCAGGGGAGTGGCTCCTGGGCACTGTTCTCCTGGAAGGGAAGCCCTCTCTCACCTGGGTGTCTCTGCCTTGCCCTCTTCTGACAGTGGATTGAAGGAGACATCCCTGCTGTATCCCTTCCTGCAGGGCTCCCATCCTTCCGCCCGGCTGCCAGGTGATGGCCCTGAAGGTAAGCAGAGGCCTTCATTTTGGTGGCCTCTTCTCACTGCAGAGGACTGGCTGCACCCGTCCCCAGGTCTTCTCCCTCCAAGCCAGAATCACATCTGAAGCTGGATCTCCTCTGGGCTGGAGCAAAGCCCTCACTCGCTCTCCAAAAGTGTGACTCTGTGCATTGACCTTTGCAGGCCCATCCATGGTGCTGGTTGGCTAGCAAAGAAGATGCAAAGCATATGCCACAAAAGACATTAAGTTGACACCGTGGTCATCACATGCCTTGCAAGACCCTCATTTTACTGCTGCATAAGGTCAGTGAATCAGACCTTTAAAATCGACACAGTAAAAAGTGCCAAAGGTGTGGACAAAACCTTTTCCCTACAGCTTTATTTTTAGCCACAATAGAAGAGATCAATTTCCAAATTACACATCAGTTGAGGCAGAACACCCTGGGAAAAAAATGTGAGCTCCAATGCTCTGACAGAGGATACATTATATTCATGAATTACCAGTGCCCTTTATGACTCACTTAAAGATGGAGAAATGCACGGAGCCACAAGTGACTTAGTAAAAGGTCTGGGGCTAGTATAAGGGAAGATGAATATGTCTTATGCTGTCAGCAGATACACTGCACAGAATAAGCAAATGCAACATTGAAGAGTGAATTTAAATTAAGTTCTTCCTTATTTTAGAGTCTGGTAATATATGTTGGAGGTTTCTTCCCTATTCCACTGTGCAAATGACTGAAGCGTCCGTGTTTTGTATTTCTTTTAGGAACAGATACAATGATGGAGCCGAACCAAAGTTACGAGAACAATTTTGAACGTTGATTGGAAAATGAATATGTTGATTCTCCCCATGGTTTCAGGGAAATTTCTGCCAGGGCTTCAAAGGCAACTTATGGCCCTAAATATGCTTCCTGTTGCCATATTTACTATGCAATAAGGGATCTATAAAAATAGCAAGGACACGTTGAATATCCAACATGCTTATGATTTAGACTAATGTAACACACCATTTGCCACTGATTATTTTAGTTAGTTAAGCCATAAAGTCTCCTTTAGATAGGAATAGCAAGAACCTGAACCATTAATAATAATTATTGCAAATGTCACTGATTTTTAGATGATAAAACTTAATAGACTATCGCCATTAAAACATGTGCTTCTTATAATGAGGCTGTATACCAGCCCGCACTTGGCTAGTTTCTTGCCCATCACGTTATTCTTGACAACCTTCATCGGCAGCTGTGCACACCCGAGATACTCTTAATAGCAAAAGACACAAATTTGCTATGCAGCTGCTATGATACTGAGAGTGGATTATTTTATTAATTGTGAACAGAACAAGGGACCAGGGACACAGAGAAAGGGATGAGGCACAGAACAAGGGCAAGATAAATAAGCAGTTGTTGTTTGCCATCAATTCATCTCCAGCTTATGGAGATCCTATGAAAGATGCCCTCCAGAATGTCCTATTCTTGACGGCCCTGCTCAGTTCTTGTAAATCTGAGTCTGCAGCTTCTTTGGTAGAGTCCATACATCTCATATTTCAGCTCTTCTAAATTCAAGGCTGTGGCTCCTGGATGGACTTCCGTCCGCTCCTAGTTGGTCCTTCTTTTCTTCTGCCTTGGGCTTTCCCTAGTATTAGGGTCTTCTCCAGTGATGATACTGAGCTAGAATTTGCTTCATTAGATCATTACAGTCACAGTTGTTATACTTATGCACAACCTATCATTGCTATCACCCAAACCAGTGCTTTTTTTGTCATAGAACGCACCGGAACAGAGTTCCGGCACCTTTTTTGATGGATTTTCCAAGTTTTAAAAGTAACTTTAAAATTTAAAAGTAAATTTGATGTTTGGTCCACGTGGAGTTGAATCGCCCTGTCGAGCGTAGCAGGTCAGCGGCAAAATAATTAAAACGGTGCATGAGGGCTGCTTGTGTGTCGAGTCTGATGCATGCGTACTTTGTCCGCACTGGTTGTGATGGTGCTGCTCGGCTTGTGGTGCTGCGTGGCTTGTGATTGGTTGTGTGGTCATGCGCTGAGTGCTTACTGCGGGCAGCGACCGTTATGTTTCGTTACACAACTGATGTGTGTGGGTGTGTGTACAGTGATTGATTACATGCGAAAGGTAAATAATTTATTTTTTTAAAAGTTGGTGAATTGAAAATCTTTTTTTAATTTTTAGTGTAAAGTGTGACCCCAAATTTAAAAATGAAAAAAAATTACTAATTACTTCTCAACCACTGGTCCTGCTAATAAAAAAGCCAAAATATTAACAGACACAATGACAGAACACATAGATACTAAGAGCAGGGAAAGGAGTCGAGAAGATTTGTTGGACAAGAATTGGGCAAAACTTTGGAATTTTCTATGAACATTTGCCTTAAATACAATAAATTAAATTTATGTTAAGAACTGAATATATAATTTTTAAAATAAAAGATTGACAAGATGTGAGTTCCAGCACCTTTTTTCTTACAAAAAAAGCACTGACCCAAACTATTTAATATTGGGCAGAAATCGCAGCATCCTGTGGCTCATGGATGACTTTAATAAATACTTCCAATGAAAAATGCTCCAGACAAGCAAAAGTCCTTAAGTACATAAGCATCCACTGAAGGATTTTATTTTATGTATTACATTTATATGCTGCCTTTCCTCCAAGGACCGCACAGGGGCAGACGTAGTCCTCGTGCCCATTTATCCTCTGAAGAATATAAAATGAGTTACACTGATCTGGACCAAAGGCTTGTCTCATCCAGCCTTCTGCTCCCACAGCGGCCAACCTGATGCCTGTGAGAAGCCCACAAGTAAAACACAGAGTAACAGAGCTCTCCCACTTGTGTTCCCCAGGGACTGCAGGGAGGTGTACTGTCTCTGACTGGTAGCCATGGGTCACTGCCATTTCCATGGAAGTCAGTGGAGACAGAGCAGCTAGTCCGAAGCGATCCAGTGGGCCTCATGGTTGGGTGGGGCTTGGCTGGTCTCCTCCATGCTAAGCGCTATGTGATACTAGTTTACTGCACTGATGTGGAATCATGCATGCAAGTGGTCACTGTGTGTTCGTTTTTGTGTCCCCATCTCATCTGCCAGGGCTCTCTTCGTGGAGCTCTCTTACAGACACAGGGATTGTTCTGAACAGCTGTTTGCAAAGAGGAACAGGGCAGGGAGCTGCGTTCCCCTCAGCTCCTGCTTTACTACCAAGCTGCTGGTCACTGCAACTGCTGCTTTTCTAACAGGGCTTCATGGCAAGCAAATTCAGGTTGCTGAAAGCCCTGTTTTGCAGTGGTTGGTCATGGCCTATATGAGAGCTGTTGATCAAAACTGCAGTCACCTAACGATGAAGTCAGATGGGTACATTTATCCTAAAGGTTGGGCTGTAGTGTCCACTTTCCATGAGGATACAGCATGGCATATTTTTAGCAGCCACTATACCCTGATATCACATTATCCTCCCATCCAACATTTACTGCTTTCACATCTGGAGAATTTGCTAGATTGTTTGGTTTAAATTAGGGAATGATCAACGTCTGAAACCAATAAACTTGGGATAGTTGTTGAGGGCTGGTATGCAAGGCGATCAAACCTAGAGGAGATCAACCCTGACTGCTCTTTGGAAGGCCAGATCCTGAAGATGAAACTCAAATACTTTGGCCACCTAATGAGAAGGAAGGACTCCCTGGAGAAGAGTCTAATGCTGGGAACAATAGATGGCGAAAGAAGAAGGGGACGGCAGAGGATGTAGGTTGTCACTACAATCTTTATTATGTTAGAGCTTGTTAGCAAGCGACACCCATCAAGTTGACACCCTCTGATTGTGAAGTTAGTTCTTGACTATGCCAACCTGAATTCCCCTCTGCTGCCCCCACCAGAGTTGATTCCACCCCCAGGGAGGCTCATGCTGCTTGTAGGCCAGGTGGCAGGAATGACGGATGCTACTTAATTGATCTCTTTTGACTTGCTGTTGGACCATAGGGCTAATAAAGTCACATAGCTCACCCCTGACTCTCCCCATTCCAGGGTTTCCCCCTGTTCAGGTGCTTGGCTTATCTCACAGCTCCTTAACCATGGACATTCAGCCAAGCGTTCCAACACCATCTTGTCTTCGGTCCAGATTCAGAGTCTGAGGTAGCTAACTAGGAACGCTGCACTGTAGGAGAAGTGGACCCAATCCCTACTGCTAGATTGTTTGGCGCATGTTAGGGCATGACCAACATCTGAAACCAGTATAGTTTAGGATAGCTTTCCACAAACTGGTAGCCATACTGTCTGAAGATTATGGGAGGTTAATCCTAGAGATGGAAAAGTAGAAGAGGTACACAAGAATATAAATGTAAAAGAAGACCAGGCTGCATTTGTTTATAAGGTGATGTGTTGTCAAGACTAAAGCCACTTCTTGCTGTGAAATTGGTTGATATCTCCTGCTTCTATAGAAACTAAGATTCTTCTGGGTCAGACCAAAGGCTTGTCTTGGGAACATGGGCATAGAAGCAACAGGACATGCATGCAATAGAACCCTCCAGCTGATCATGGCCGGTAATTGATACAGAGAGGCAAAGTTGCTCAGTTCCTGGGCATTATGGGAATTGTATTCTAGTACAATCTAGAGGACACTAGTTTTGGGAAGGCTGGGGAAGGACATTAAAGGTAGCTGAAACCCAGGAGCCTAAGTTGTGAGCAAGCACAACATGTTCCAGAATATCTCCATTTCTGTAGAAGCTGGAGATAGTAAGCAATCACTCAAGGTGCTTTATCTGACATTGCACCACCTTCTAAACTAGCACACCCAGATCTCCTTCTACGTTCTTACCTGTCATGTGGCTCTTCCACTTTTCCAGCACCAGACACCTTTCATTTTTTTGATGCCTCACCTCTCTGGAAGAGAGCTGGTGGGCAACAGAGAAAGGGAATGCATAGATGGCTTCAACCAGTTCAACTGAGCCTCAAGGGAGAGTTAGGTAAACATATTGTGCTTACCTTTTGCACCAATACTTACACGAAGGAAAAAGGTGGCGCAATGCCTGTAATGTTGAGGCAAGAGGTGAGAAGCCAAGATTCCAGTGTCTGCTCATCTAGGGATCCAATAAGTCACTGTCCTTCAGGCTGATCTTGCTAAATCTTGCAAATTTGTTCTCAGGATAATGATGACATTGATGCAACATGTAGAACACTGAATCCATAGGCAGAAATGGCTAACTCTCTGCCTATCAAAGTCAACTTCAAATATTCTTCTGGATTAGACAAAAGGTCTATTTTGGGAAGCCTGCAACAGGACACTGCCTCTAAAGTTGCAGGTTTATTACCTGCAACTTTATTACCATAAAGACTAGAAGCCATTGTGAGCCACATTCTCCATGGAAGTAGAGGAAGTGGAGACAGAGCAAGTAGTCTACAGTCTTCCATTGAGCTTCCTGGCTGGGTAAGCCTTTGATTGGTCTGCCGAGTCTTAGCCCAAGTCTCTAACCACTACACCACACTGGCTCACTAGACGGATAAAGAGCCATGCGTACAAGTGGGTGCTGCCTATTCAGTCCTGTGCCCCATCAGCAGCGTTATCCTCCATAGATGGATCTAATCCCCTTTGAAAGCCAGCCAAGTGTGTGACCCTCACTAAATCTTATGGCAGCAAACAGTTTTACGATGCACTGCATCCATCTCCCCTGCTCCTGCATGGCTTTATACACCCCAGCTGTGTTCCCCTTCACTACTCCATTTCTTTCCAAGCTCAAGAGGCTCCATAATTGCAAGCTTTCCTCACTTACTCCAATGTCTCATTTTGGTTTGGAGAAGGAGGGGAGCTCAATTTCAGTCAAGGCCCCAGGGCTATAATTGCATTGACTTGAACTCAGTTGCATGTCCTGTGACTGAAACTTTTAAGGCCCAGTTCAGACACAAAGCCCTCCCACTGCTCTGCAGCTTAAATAATCAGGTTGTTTAAAGTGTTGTCCTGTGTGCAAACTTAGGAACCCTTTCAGAATGCATCCCTCCAGCAGCTGCAGACTTTCTCTGGTGCTTCAGCCCGGTCTGCAAAGCAAGTTGATCCAAGCGGAAGTCTGCAAACGCTCACGGACCCCTGGTGGTACACCCAACTGCAGGAGGTGGAAAAAGGGCACGGTGGAGGGGGCTCCAGGTGCCCTTCTGGGTGACCAAGCTTCTTCCCCACCTGCTGCTGCTGCCGGCAATGGCGTGCAAGGGAAAGGGGCTCTGCTGGTGCTGCATGTGGGACTCAGTTCCTGGTGAGGACCCCACAAACACTGGGGGTGCTCATTGGGAACAGACCCTGGGCTGCTGCAAAGCAGACCCGGGTCTGGGAAGCCGAGTGCAGGGAATCCGATGGATCTCCACCCCCAAACAGATTCCTTGCATATCCCTAGTGGAAACCTCAGTGACTGCTGTTATTAGGTTTCATCCAAATCAAATTCACTATTTTTTAATCCTCCTTGATCCCCTGCATGCCCCAATTCATCTCCCCTTTATGCTTCAGGCTCTAAATAATTTGATAGCCATGATTTTTTTTTTTTAATAACAAGGAAGAGGGCACAGGAAAAAAAAAAGAAAGCAGTCGCTTTTTTCATTTTACTTAATTTATCCCCCCCCCATTCCCCCCTTCTTATTTTTGACAAATCTCTACACAAAGATAAGAAACCTGGCAGGATGTTGAATAGCTCTATCTGGGTCTGAGGCTGTTTTAAACACATGGCTCTAAAATTCAGAACAGATCTATCATTTGGCCCAGTCCACATAATTGATTCATAAGTCAGCTGCATCAGGCAGGTTTAGATGGTATCTTTATAAATAGGTTGCCGCTTTCAAAAGTGCCTGATGATATCTCTCATATTGACATGAAAGGCATTTGGAGGTTGGAATGGGCTATAACTATGGACTAGGTGATGAGAGCCACTTGGTGCTGCACAAATAAAACATGTACCATCATTTTATACATATGTATATGCATTCTGATGGAACCCTATAGATATAGATGATATAGATATACTGTAGATATAGATATAGGGTTTATTCTAATTTTAACTGTAAAACCTGGGGATCAAGAAAGAGCATGGGGAGTGATTTTTATGACATGGCAGGAGAGTTGGGTTGTGTCTGTAAGAGACAGAGAGGGTTGGGTGCCGGCAATGTGGGAGGAGAGGGAACGGGAGGGGAGGGGAGGGGCTGAGGGTCTTCCTATTCTGAAGATCACATGGGCCCTGCCTTCAGCTGCATGTGACAGGGTTCAAGGCTAGGGGAATGTGAGGAAACCATTTTGGGGGTGGGAATCTGCTGGATTCCCTGGGCTTGGCCCCCCCAACTCTATCCCGCTTCATTGCAGCTGTGAGTCCAGGCTCCAGATGAGTGCACCTAGGCATTTCCATGGTGCCTACCAGGGAAGGATCCCTGCACAAGCACTGCACAAGCGATGCCCTCTTCTGTGTCACGAGGAACGGCCTTTGTTTGTGCTACAGGTGATGGGGAAAGAGATTGCTAGTTCTGCAACCTTCGTTCCAGTCCTCCTTTCAGCTCAGCTCACATTCTAAGATAAGGAGAAAGGAAGTCTGAAAACATTAGAAGGTGGATTTCATGCAGCTTCCTTGCAGCCCTCTTCAAGACCTATCTAGCAAACAAGGTGGAGGATGCGGCTGCAAAAGCTTCCGCACTTCCGTCTACCCTGCATGGCTCTTGCTCGCATGGCCTAGGATTGATCTGGAGTGCGGAGCTTGCATTGTGCCTGAAATTCTGCACATTAATTTGGAAGGTGCAGATCAGGTCAGTTAATACCAGAGTTTACAAATCTCCCATTCCTTATGCAGGTCTGTGCACCATTCCCTTCTTCCCAAGCCCTGGGAGTTCTTCTGACCTTTGAAAACTTAACAAAAGATTCCATGAGAATTCTGCTACACTTTCTTCTCCCTTCCTCCTCGAAAACCTGCCTTTTCTTCTGGAAAATGAACTAGGGAAACCTTGGCGCAACTCTGCTGGCTCCCATGTTGTGGTTTCCAGTGGGGACAGTGGAAGTGAAACAAATGACAGTCCCTAAGATAGGAGGCGACATGATCCAGATGTGATGTTCGGCTGCATCATATCAAGATTGAATATGATATTAAATCTGAAGGGGGAAATGTCCAAACAGGGCCAGTGGAAGTGTTGATGTAGGGTGTTGAACAGCATTGCGATGGAGAAACAGTTTTATTAAATCATGCGCAGCCTTTCTTTTCTATTTTCAGCATGGCAGTAGAGGTATGTATTCCGAATCTGTATTTTTAATTTTTAGGACTGTCTTTTCTACCCGTAATTCATTTCAGCACAGAAATACATTTCCTACTGGCAATGAGATGTGGCAACAATTACAGCATTCAAAGTGAATTAGGCTGTATGCCAAGTAGAAATAGGTAGTGTGGGGAAGACAAAAAGATTTTCTCAAACAACTAAATGACCGGGCAGCTTGTTCTTGCTAGCAATGGACGAGCTCCCGCCATCGCAATTCATAATTAATTCATCTTTTGTTCTGAGCTGTCACATTTTCAGAAATTGCTCAGGCATTAATAGTTTTCTTTTCTTTCCCTAAGAAAGCTTAGAAAAAGAGGAAGGCTTGGGTCTTTCCTTCAGTGCTTCATGGAACTTCTTCCCTGGCGAAGCGCCTTTTCAAGGAAGTGGTGGGGGAGGAATCCATCATGGGAACATCAGTGCTAAAGACAGAAGTGGCTCTATATTTCTTGTCCATGAGTAGCACCATTTATTGCAGGAGTGCATGGAATTTTCAGTTTCCCATGCCTCCTGGTTCAATGAATTGGGAAACTACAGCTCCCAAGCATCCCAGTGGTAAGTTTTCTTAGAAAGGGCATGCTTGGCCGGAAGTGATCTCCATATGAGCCTGAACAATGGAGATGGTCTGGTGTCCATTCCTAGTGGGGGACAGGATTGGAAAATGGCCAGAGAAGGCAATTAAAATGATCAAAGAGGTGATTAATAGCTACAACAATTGTATAGATTAGAAAAAAGCAAGAGAGAGAGAGACATGGTAAAGATGTTTAAAGCAATGCAAGGTGTAAAGGAGATGGAGAAGTGGACATTTTGCTCCCTCTCTCAAAATGCAAGAACCCAACAGAGTCATCCTATGAAGTTGATCAGAGGGAGATTCGGGACAGATAAAACGAAAGGCTACTTCACACAGCATATAGTTAAGTTGTGGCATTCACTGCCACAGGAAGTAGTGATGGCCACCAATTCGGATGGCTTTTAAAAAGGATCATGGAGAAGAAGGGGTACCTATGGCTGCTTGCCTTGTTGACTTTGTGCTGCCACCATGATCAGAGGCGCATATCTCGGCACCAAAATGGGTAGGTGGAGCTCCTCTATCCATCCCGCTTGAAGGATCCTGTGGACACATGGATTGCCACCACCTGGACTGAGTGCTGGACTGGATGGAGCATCGATCTGATCCAGCATGGCTCTTCTTATGTGCTTCTTTCCAAACTTGGAAAATAGCAGTACTAAATTAATTGTTCAAACAATCTTAAAGGAAATCAACCCTGACTGTTCTTTGGACAATCAGATACTGAAGTCGAAACTCAAATATTTTGGCCACCTAAAGAGAAGGAGGGACTCATTGGAGAAGACCCTGATGCTGAGAACAACTGATGGCAAAGGAGAAGGGGACGGCAGAGGATGAGGTGGCTGGATGGGGTCACTGGGGCGGTGGGTGTGGGCTTGGGTGGACTCCAAGGGATGGTGGAGGACAGGAGAGCCTGGAGGAATGTTGTCCATGGGGTCATGAAGGGTCAGACATGACTTAGCAACTAGACAACAACAACAACAAAAACCCCCTAATGATCTTTAAAACTAAGGATTTCAAAGAAGCTAGAAAAGTCAGTTATGGTTACTAATAGTCAATTAGTAGTTAGTAAATGTAGTAGAACCACTTCTAGAGTGTAGTCCTAAGGCCTCCGGATGTCGTCTGGGTGACCACAGGATTTCTGAAATCCGAGGCCCTGCCCTGCCCCTTCTCAGCCAACATGGGAAGAACCGCAGTGGCTGCCCCTACTGCGGACCTTGGAAGGGGAAAGGGGGCAAGCTGAGAGAAGGCGGGGAGGCAGCCCCGGCCATGGAGTTTTGCTGATTCTACCTGGCACCCTCCCCTCACCTGCCCGAAATCTAGCCAGCTGCAAATGCAGAGCATGAGGGGCAGCGGATACCAGTGGTGCTGCCCCCACACCTTGCGTGGGATGCTTGTGAGCAGAGGACCACATCTCCCAAGGGGGCCACAGGGTTGTGCACTTGTTGCCCATCTGTGCAAAATGGCCTCTTTCCCGCTGTGGAAAGATGGTGCTCACCGTCGGAAGTAGCACATTTCCAGCAGGAATGGGCCCTGCATGGTCAGAAAAGACCCGTGAACCTTTGCACCCTCCCTTCCCTGCTTCTCCTGCCTTGCCCACCTGCACCCTGTCGCCCCGCTCACACTAAGCATTCTGCCGCCACATTTGCACACTTTCTCCGCTCTCGCTTTTAAACGCTGCATTACAAAGAACAGCCTTGATTGTGAAACTAAGTGCAGTCAAGGCTTTCTTGAGGGGAGCGGGGGAGGAAAACCTCCTTCCTTTATAGGTTCTATGAAGTAAGAGGAGAAAGATCACCACAAGGCCTTTTGTCCTTTTTATTGCTTGGATCATTCGCTCCCTCTAGTGGGTCACTGAATTATTGCATCCAATCATTGACTGCTAAGATTTGTGCTAAGCCCATTCCGTACCTGACTGAGGGTTTCTGTGAACTTATACTCTAAAAATAAGCTTCGCATCAGGCCAGGAATGAACTGAATACAATGATCTTATTTTATTAGGGATGTGTTAACACTTATATCCTGCTTTATTTGTTAAAAAGGTCCAAAGGAAATCTTCAGCCTGGTAAGGAGATTGGGCCACAGTGCTGGATGAATCAGAGTGAGTCAGAAGGGACCTCGTGGGCCATCTAGTCTGACCCCCAGCTCCAGCCAGCTCCGCTCACGACATGCCTATCATGTGCATGTAGAGCCTGTCCTTGAACCTGCTGACCGGTGGGGCTTCAACAACCTCCCATGGAAGCCCATTCCGTACCTGACTGAGGGTTCCTGAGAAATCCACAAAGTGTTTTTCAAAATAGGCCTTTTCATGCATATTTTGCAAAGCAATGCATTTTCTAAAAAGAACTGTATTGTTATTCTGTTTCACAAGTCAAATTACATTGCAAGTGTGGAAATGTACAGATTTTATTAGCAGCTTGCACTGGGGGTCCGCATTTGACTCTTGGAAGTATGAAGTGAGTTAATTTTGTGAAAAAATGGATTGTGATGCATTCCTCATAATCTTGTATGAGACTTTGCAGCTGGAGTAGACAACCTTGAGCTAGATGGACTTTGGATTTGATTTGGCATAAGGCAGCATCTTATGTTCCGGTGATTGCTTTGAGCAACTGCAGGTCCTGTCTTGAAAGGTTGTGTCGAAAGGTTCTTCTGCACATGCAACAGACACGCACTAATTTGCTTCAAATGTCCAGACCACCATCACTAAACCAAGAGCTGAACCTGCTCCTGGAGCTGAGCTGGCTCCACCCCTCCATGTGGTACTCAGTTAGAAAAGGGTTTGTGAGATCAGCTTTTTGAATAAGAAGTGCAATGGGAAAAGAGGGATGCACAGAAGAGAGAAGACCAACATGTGACCTCAGGGCAGGGTCCACAGATGTGTGGAGGCAGTTCTACATTCTCTCAGGAATCTTTAGCTCCAGCCCTTAAAGCAGACCATGGTAGAGATGCACACATGTTATGCGTGGTGTGAAGAAAGTGGATACGGAAGCGTTGTTCTTCTTTTCTCATGGAGGAGAAGGCTGTGGATGGCTACCTTCAGTATCAGGAGCAATATGCTTATGCATACCAGTTGCTGGGGAAAATGGATGGGAGGGTGCTCCTGCACTCCTGTCCTGCTGGTGGGTGTCCTGCGGGCAGCTGATTGGTACTGGGTGATCCTTGAGGCCAACCAGCTCAGTTGGTGAGCATGAGACTTCTAATCCGAGGGTTGCAGGTGAAAGTCAGGGTGGAGTAGTGGTTAAGAGCACAGGACTGGGACTCAGGAGATCTAGGTTCTGGTCCCTGCTCTGCTGTGGACCTTTGGGCCAGTCACTGACTCTCAGCCCAACTTCACAGGGTAGTTGTTTGGGGATCAGATGAAGAGCCTGAGGAGGAGGAGGAGGAGGAGGAGGAGGAGGAGGAGGAGGAGGAGGAAAGTTGCTTTGGCTTAAGTGTAAGAAAAAAGGCAGGATAGGAATATAATACTTAAACAAAAAGAATGCTGGACTAGATGAACCCTTGGTCTCATCTGTCCTGGACAGAGCATTTCACAAATTTCACATTTAGTGCCACCACTAAAAAGGCCCTCTCTCTTGATGCCTGTTGCTGGGGAACATGGATGGTGGTGAGGCAGCTGGCGCACTAAAGTCCTGCTTATAGATTTCCTGGGGAAGCTGGCTGGCCTGTGTGTGAACAGATTGCTGGATGGGATGGACCCTGGGTCTGATCCAAACTGGCTGTTCTTCTCAAACCGTAGGTTGATTTTGTTAAGCAGAAACCTGTAATCCTTCTCATTTCAGCTTGTTCCAACAGGATTGCTGGTGGCTTCCTTTTTTGGCCTTCTTCATATTTGTGCATTCACACTTTGTTCAGACTTAAGTCTTCAAGGGACATTAAATCATTCAGCATGTTCAGGATGAATTTAAAGCAGACATCTCTGCCCTTGCTTCTCCCACTCAAATTTTGTGGTCCACTTCTGCCCCAAATTTTGTTTAATCTGTTGCTTGTTATGAGGATACATTTATTGCACCTCATTAGAAAGTGGGTTTGAATTTGGAGAAGCACAACACTGCATAAGACAGCGTTTCCGAAACCATCCCGAATTTCCTGCCAATCAGTCGGATGACCCCAAATTCTGGCATTATGAGGGAGGGGAAAATCTCTCTCTAACCACGATATCATTTTCATGCCTCCCCATACCTGGGCACCTTTTTTCCGAAACGGACAATAACGCCTCCCGCCCCCAATGCATCTCATCTTTTCCGAGTTGCATCAGCTGCCCCCAAAGCAACTGCTCCCTTCAGCACCTTTTCCTGTATCCAGTGGTCTTTTTGAGATGCAGTGACCTGAACTGGACACCTCGTCATTTCAACTGTGTCCGTGCCATCGATTTGCGTTGATGGATGGTATTGAGGATGGATTTCAAGTGCCAGCTCACTCTTGCGTCCAAGACACCACCTTGCCAGCATCTGTGGATGCTGTATTTATCAAATGGATGCTTTATTCTTAAATTCTGCAGAAGAAAACTGTCAATCCCCCCCACCAATTCTTAGGAGGGGGAAAAGACCCCATCTATTCTGAGGATAACTTTACAAGAAAGGTTAATGAGTTGACTTCCTCCCTCAGCCTAGAGTAAAGTCCATTTCTTTTTCCATTCTATCAATCCTTGTTCTTTCTCCCTGTCTGAGGCCCCCAGACAATGTTTCACCTCCTGAACAGAAGCAATCTCCTTTCCTGCTTCCGGTGTCGCTGTTATCAAAGGAGCCCTCCATTGCAGAATGATGGCATTCACTATCTATTTCTGATCACATTGTTAGCGGCCTGTTAGCAGAGCCCAAGGGATATACATTGTTATCTCGTTGGGCTTTGCTGTGAACTTTGGCTGGCTAAGTAGCTCAGGTGCTTTTCTGAAAGTTTTGACAACTGTATCCCACCTCTGTAAAATGCATACTAATTTTAGCCCTGACTTACAGTGCGTGCATGCATACGACTAGACACGGGTGAAGATTTGGTTTCATTTTGGGTTTTGATAAGAATTTAACAAAATTCTCAAGGTTCTCTAGAGTCAGGATAAAAAAGAGGTTGAGATTCAAAATGTGGGGAAAACCGAGCCGGAAGATCCATTCATTTAGGCACCGTGCTTTGAGTGCTTAGCTCTGAAAAACATGGCGTGGAAGAATGATATATTCGTCCATGGCTGTGGTGCAAAGTTAGGCTGGGCACCTCTTTTTTCCCCTACGGGCACCTGATGTTTACCTAGCAGGCAAGTACATCATGTTCTTCTGCATGCTGGGAACAGCAGAACCTCCTCGATTTAGGGTTGGGTGACAATTTCATTTTAGTTTGCTTTTGATAAGAGTTTGCCATCATTCACAGACTTCTTTGTATTCAGGAGAGAAAGAACACAGGGCAAAACACAAAGAATGTGGAACGAAGCAAAACTGGTAGATTCACCCATCTCCACCTATGAGACAGGAAGACATTGGTACACCAGGTGTGGCTCTTTGTTCATTTTGGTCCTTATTGTCCACTTAGCCTGGCAGCAGTTTGCTGAGAATGGCCTTGCACATTATCTGTTATCTGATGCTCTGGAACTGAATGGCTGGGATAGATTCTGGGTCCTTCTGCATGCAAATCACATTTCACTACTACTGAGTTCTAATGGTCCCTTTCCAAAAGAGCAAGAAGAAACCCCACAGTGCTCTCTTGTTCCTTCTCATTCATCACCACCAACCCACGCTGGCTCACTGAGCAAAGCAGTTATCCGGATGGCGATCCAGAGCCTTCTCATTAATGGACCATTACATGAAGGCTGAGCAATAGTTCAAATTTACTCTGAGCAAATGACAAATGAGATCTATTTTACCACTACTTTCTGGTACCCAAGGAAGGCTGCAAGTATATATAGCCAGCCTTTGCTATATGAAGAAGAAATTTCTCTATGTATTTAGTCTAGTTTTGGGTTGATGCAACTACTGAAGATTTCATAGTTAGAGATGAGCTGACAACAGTAAGTTGCTACAGGGTACTGCCCTCCAGTCCCATTCCTCAGCTCTTGAGTTGTAAGTACCTACAGGATCCACACAGCATTCCTGAATTTAGCTCCTTGCAAATGATGCCCTTTCAGTGCCTTTATTTTGGTTTTTAATGGCTGTTTAATACATTAACTAAATGAGTAGTGCTTAATTCCTTCACTCAATTTATCAGTCTTCTTCAGTGGTTTCCCTCAATGCTTTGTCACTGAGACCAAAGTGCGTCTTCAGCTGAAACTCCCCCCATGTATGAGCAAGCAAACTAAGCACAGACCTGCAACAAGTAAAAAGGTCTGATGCCACAGTTTGACCAGTTCCTCCAAGGAGACGGTGATAATAGCTTATGGGGTACCATTCGTACTCCTCCATGGAGGCCTGGCCCAGGTCAAGGTGCCAATTTCAGTGACAAACTCTATTTTGAGGTGAGTGGTATTTTGATTGTGTGTTTGCATAAGAACTTACCAAAATTCACACGTTTCTTCACGGATGGGTGGAAAAAATGGGAACCTACAATAAACTGAATGTGAGAAGCTCTGATGGAGAGACTGAACTATCCAGGCTTTGAATGTTTTGCTGTTTAAAAAATGTGGGTTTGAAACCTGTGTATTCAGCCATCTTTGTGTTGCCGAATTATGGCTACCCCTCATCTTGAGCAGTTACATAACTGGCAGGTACAGAAAGTGCCCCCCCCTCCACCCCCACCACCCCAAGCTAGGAATATCAGTACCTATGGAATCTGAGTGATCAGTTGGGTGAGCATTTTCTTCGGGTCATTGTTTGGTAAGACGATAGCAAAGTGTACAGTTTTTTTTCATAAACACAACAGAAAGGACTTGCAATTCAAAATAATAAATCAGGAGAGAAAGTGGATCCAGAAATCCCTTTCTGTCCACATTTATAAGCAAAAGGTGCTTGCCCATCCTAGCTTTAAACACAAGGGTAGAAACTTGAGGCATTTCTTCCCCAGAGGCAGGTGCGCCTGTCCCCTGTCAGGAGGAGTATACCAATTTCTGAGACACTCCCTTAACAAAATGAACAAGTCAATCATGCAACAGCCCTGACTGGGAGTAGGAAGTGGCCTTAGATTTGGTGCCCCATCCCAGGTCCAGGACAGAGTATACAAGAAAAGCAGAAGATAATTTCACCTACCTCCTTTTTAAGTCTACCTGGGGCAAGAAAGAGAGGATCATTTTTTAATGAGGAAATGCACATTTATATTCCTCCTGCTCTTATAGTGGCTTGTGGATCCCGGTGTCTGTGTATTTGATTGTGTTTGAACCATAACCATAACATTTTACTTCCAGATCTGCTTCAGTGAGCCTTTTGACACCCTGGTGCGAATTTCAAGTTTTCAATCAAGCTCCGGCTGAAACACATTTTTAACAAGTTTCTAGTATCCCTGCAATCATGCCATCCCACTCAAACAGATAAGCAAATACCCCATAAGCATTCACTCTTTTAATCAGACTCATGTGCCATGATTCAATTTCTTTCTCTATAGGAATCTCCTATATTCTCCCATTCACATTTTTATCTGAAAACTTGAATTCTGACACTTAAACCCAATTCCTTACAAGTGTCCCTTGGGTACTGAAAAATGATTATCTTGTCTGGAAGAAAGAGTCTTAAATTACCTGGAAATCCTAGATAAAGTATGTATATGGTATTTTTTATATGAATTTTTGGTGTGATGTGAGATTCCCTGCTTCCTGGGCCAGATTCTGCAAACTTTCTGCCTTCAGAAGATTGTTTCAGGATGACATGTCTGCAGAGGAATTTCTGCATACTTGTCAGAAACCTCTTACACATTGCAGGGATTGTGGGTACAGTGGATGATATAAGGCAGAAAGGGAGAAATTGTGGTCCTCTGGATGTTACTTTGTTTTGAAAAAAGAATATTTCATTCATTCAATAAGTAAGTATGTTTAATATATTAAAATCACTAAGCAGTTCATCTTAAATCACAGTATAAAATATAATAGCTCAGAAAAAAATCATTCATTCATTCATTTCATGTTGTCATTACATTTCTACATCACTCAAATTAGTGATTTGCACTGCTTATGAAGATTAAAATCATAAAGTATATTATAAAAGCCACATATATTCAAACATTAAAACATGCAACACACTCATGTAAGACACACACATAAGAGAACCAGGGTGGTGGTGTGGTTAAGAGCTCAGATCTGGGACTTAGGTGATCTGGGTTCTAGTCCCCGCTCAACCATGGAGCCAACTGGGTGACTTTGGGCCAGTCACAGACTCTCAGCCCAACCTACCTCACAGGGCTGTTGTTGTGAGGAGAGGAGGAAAATTATGTGAGACAGCCACCCTAACTTTTCTTTGAAAGCAAAAACAGGTGGGATATAAATCTATAAAATAAGCAACAGCACAAACACCAAATTAAAAATAATAATAAAAATTCAAGACCTGATTGAAAGCTGATCATACGCTGTCAAAACCTGAGAGAAGAGGATTGCAACTTGGCATCAATAAGATAACGGTATTGGTGCCAGGTGGGCCTTATTTGGGAATAACACATAATTGGGGAGGGGCCACCACCAAGGTGGCCTTCTCCCCTGCTGCCACCTCTCAAGCTTTAAAAGACAAAAAATGCTATAACCATAACAACAGATCTATAGAATTCTTCCTAAGACAGAGGATGCCTGTGTAAATATTTGTTTTCAAGAGACATTTTAAATTTCCACCAATTCTTAAAAATTAAACAGAAGCAGGAAAGGTCTGCAGAGTGTATAGAAACACAAAGGAAAGTAGGAGAAAGGAAAACATAAAACAAGGGAGAAAAATAATCCATCCTCAAAGAGGAAATGCATTAGCAAAAAGAGAGGTCAGTGGAGGACAACAGCTGCATAAAACGCGTATGCCGATTTGTATGCACAGAGACAAAAAGAGAAAGCTTTGCTGGAATTTCCACAGAGATACAAGCTGTTTTACCATGGCGAGGATCACAGTGGCCTGGAAATTTTTGAGCTTGTTCAGTCTGTCACTGATGGGCCACTTCAAGGCTCTGGTTCTCCTTTCTTATGGGTTTTCCTTAATCCGAGCATGGATGGTGCCCCCCTTGAAACAGAGGACACCTTCAAGTAGAGGACTGTGCTGCCACAGCCCTTCAAGGAGAGGACTGTCAAGTACCATAGATGGCCAGCTGAGTCCAATAGGAAATGTTATATATACATACAATAAATAAGGAGAAAGATCACTGAGTAGAAAGAGACCATGGCAGGGAGAGAACTCTTGAGATCTAAGCATAGGAGGGTCATAGTCTTGGCAGTGAAAGTACGAGTGAGGAACCTCTGGAGACTGGAAAAGCGTATGCCAAGGAATTTTAGAACGTAGAGGTCAACGAAGTGACGAGAGGTTAGCTGAATGTCGTAGGAGTTAACCAACCAAACCTTTACCTGCAGGTTTCCATTCAAGCAGATCTACAATAAAAACATTCATTTCAGCCACTACATTAACATAAATGAATAAATAAATAAAAGCTACAGTCTCCTTGAAATAGTTTCGAATAAAAAAAATCCCTAACTGGTTTCTAAATTATTTCTTTTTATGGTAAAAGCTTTATAATTAACAAGCCAGACATTGATTTTCAGTCATTACCAATCTCTGTGTGATTATTATTGCTTCCATAATCATCTTCACTGTATTAACATAGATTAAGCAGCCCTTTAAAACTGACTGGCTTCATTAGCTCGAAGCATGGGAGAAAACCTGAATAACTCAGCACTTCAGTTATGCATTACTTGGGAGCCGAAAATGAGGCTTTAGAAGGTAACATGAAAAGATGGGTGCAAACCGGTTGCTTTTTTTCCAAGTCCCTACCTGGAAATTTTGTACATCCCACAGGACTGGACTGGACTTTCTGTGCTACATTCTAGTGCTATATTCACACTGATTTGTGCTGAGTTCATACAGCACTTCAGAACCACCTACTGCATATTCAGAGACCTCAGAGCAATTGCAGCCATCCCCTGCTTGAACTAACAGCTGCAGGCAAGCTCTTTTAACAACTGAGATACTATGGTAACCCGAAGGAGTGCCTCCTTCCCTATGTGCCTGCCTGCCCTTTAAGATCTAGGGCAGAGGCCCTTCTCCGGGAGCCTGCTGTGAAGGAGATTAGGAGGGTGACTCCCCGGAGAAGGGCCTTCTCTGCAGTGGCACCCCAATTGTGGAATTGGCTCCCCAGAGAGGTTTGCCTGTTGCCATCACTTTATTCTTTTCAGCGCCAGGCTAAAACCTTTTAATTTCCCCAGTGTTTTAAGATTTCATTGTTTTAACTGAGGTTGGAAAACAATTTTATTGTTGGTTTTTTGCTGGTTAGAAATTTTATTAGGATGCTGTGTTTTGTTCTATTTTATATTGCCCTATTGTTAAACCGAGACCATGGTAAAGAACCGTCTTAAAAAGTTTTAAATCAATCAATAAATACAGAAGCCATAACAAAACAAGAGAGCTAGACAGTGGACTGGTGGTCAAGGGAGGATATAAATGCCAATAAATATCCATAATACATCAATGTTCTCCCACTACCTTGAACAGCCTCCTGTCCCAAGAGTTCTGAGAGCCCGGACTCACTGATACTACTGAAAAAGGCAAAGCACCTGGCCCTTCTGATAGCCAATGTCTTGTGTTATTTGAGCCTGGTGCTTCTAGGAAGGGAGGGACCGATGAAGACAGTCCCTTGGAGCTGTTCCAGGCTAGCAAAGCAACAGCAGCAAAAGAGTGTTCAGCAGAGAACTGACCGAGCTTTCCAGCTTGTCATGGCACGGGTGTGAACATGGCAGGGTTTTTGGGCAGTTATGTTCTGTTTTCTCATTTTTCTCTGAGTTTAAGAGACCCTGGAAATCGGACCTCTTGTGTATCTGATAACACTCTTCCCTGTCCTCCCAGCTGTGAACTATTCATCACTAGGGTTGGATGGAAAGCTCCAATTCAAGTGTTCCTGGATTGATGAGGGAAGCACTTATCTTGTCTTATGTCTCTCCAAGAGCAGAAAGCCAAAGCATTCCGTCCTGTTCCGTTCCTGGGATAATGTCACCCATGCCATGGGGAAGAACCATGATACTGGGAGAACCCACCCCTCCTCTTACCAGTCTCTTTCTACAGGTGTTACTGCAGTGGTGTTGTGGACTTTTGTTTGCGTCTCCCATGCAGAAGCTTTCAGATCATGTTGTGTCTCTACCTGTGCTAATTTCCAGGTCTACGACCATGGTCACCTTGAGATTTTGGCAGCCTAAAAATAATTTTAAATTATATGTGTATAAATGTGTCACACTGCTGTTAGTTTTTTGAATTAGATGTTCATGATCTTTATAAAAATACAGAAGTGTACTAGGCAAGGATATATTTTAGTTTTTATTTTAGTTGGTCAGAAAAAAAGATACTTCCAGAGAAGAGGTATTTGTGGAAGTAATTTGCTTAGTCCTTCTCCACCCCTTTCCTTCCACATCGTGTCTCTCTTACACACAGTAACCATACTCTGAACACTTCTATTTCACATACTATAAAATACCGTACAATTTATTTATGTGTTTATTTTCACATTTATAGGCTGCTGAATACTCCCCAAGGGCTCTCTAAGCAGCTTAACTACATTAAAAACAGGCCAATAGTACAATGAAAAGTACGGGGATAAGTAGGGTGGGAACATGTTGGTAGCAGCGTGAGCTTTTACAGTCAGGTGTTAAAATCCGGTTTCGAAATGCTTTCAAAAGAGAACAGTTTTGGCCTCGTGGTGAACTGACCTGATGTTGGCACCAGGTGGACCCCAAATTTGTGACCCCAAAAGCTGAACTTAGCCCAAGAGACGAGCAAAGCAGAGACTGGGTAAAGCAATGTTTGTGGTCTTCCACAGGCTGCAAAACCAACCAGCCACCCAACTGTCCATCCAGCTGTCCATCCATCCGTCCATGAGACACATGACCCATCAGCACAGGCATTAGCTAGTGAGCTGTGCTGCAGTCATGAACATGGATGGCGAGCACTTTTTTCGAGGTCAGTCGGGATTTAATGCATCTTCATGAGAATCCCATTCAGAAAACTGCAAATTTTGAAAGAGAACCGAGATTGGATCTGCATCGTGGTTCAAAGTGTAAAAACGGGTGGGATCACATCAAAATGTGAACTCAATGCATTGCTACCCTGTTCCTAATTGTGAATGCCCCTCCTCTGTGTCAATACTGAACTCACCGAATGGACAGTCACTTCCTGCCATTGATGGGGAACACGCATTGCAGACAAAATGATTTAATCTAGAAATGGTTTTCGAAGATGTGTGTTAACACTTCTGCCCGCTTCTAAAGCGCTAGAACACTAGGCTCAGGTGAAAAACATCGTGATATATGGTGGCAGCAGATACAGGCATAAACATGAATAATGAATAATGTGGCGATTTCTGTAGGGAAATGTTGCTGCGAATGGGACCACAGCCCAGTCCAAGCTATTTCTAGGCTTTGCAGACTCGTGACACTGCAGAATTATAGAGCCAACTGAGATGTGGCTCTGTAATACCTGGAGGAGGAATGTCTAGCAACAGTAACACACGCATTGGCTACTTCCTGGTTGGATTTCTGTAACGCGCTTTACGTGGGGCTGCCCTTGAAGATAGTTCGGATACTTCAGATGGTTCAAAATAGAGCTGCCAGGATGCTGTCGGGGACTGGGTGTTATTCTCATATAACCCCAGTCCTCTACCAGCTCCATTGGCTTCCCATCGAAGTCCGGGCTCAATTCAAGGTGCTGGTTATTACCTATAAAGCCCTAAACAGCTTGGGACCAGGATACCTAAAGAACGCCTTTTTCCCTATTTGCCATCCCGCCTCCTGAGATTGGCAACAGAAGCCCTCCTCCAGGAACCCTCCGTGAAAGACATTAGGAGACAGAGTACCCAGAGGAGGAATGTGCTCCCCAGAGAGGTCCGCCTGGCACCGTCATTATACGTTTTTCGGCACCAGGTCAAGACCTTTTTATTTAATCAATATTTTAATATGTTTTAATGGGAACTGGTTTTTATTGTTTGCATTTTATTAATTTGTAGCCAGAGTGGAATTGTCAATTTGTCTATTTTATCTTGACCTATGTTGTAAGCCGTTCAGAGACGCAAGTAATGGACAGCATACAAATTGTATAAGTAAATAAGCAAATAAATAAATAAGTAAATGGATGTGCTGATAGGTGGGAAGGAAGAGGGAAAACGGCAGGCTTCCACTTCCTGTGCCTTTTGAAAACTGTCCTGAGGATCTCCCTGTTGTCCAGAATCACGTTGTGATGAGAGGCTGTTGCACGCACAACAGGGAGCAAAAGACAGTATCTGGACAGTTGAAAAGGAGGGCTTCTTCACGCAGCACGTGGGTCCACTGTGGACTTCACTTCTGCAGCATGCAGTGGCGGCCACCAATTTGGATGGCTTTAAAAGGGGATTGGAGAAATTTGTGGAGGAGGAGGCCATCCATGGCTACAAGCCAGTGGCATATGCTGGCTCTGGTATCAACAGCAGTACGCCTCCGTACACCAGCGGGTGAGGACTCAGGCAGGCGGGCCCGTTTCCACACTCATTGAGGGATCCTGTGCACAGCTGGTTCTGGTGCGAACAGAATGTTGGACTCAATGGTCTGATCCAGCACGACTTTCCGTATGTTTTTCCATTCTTATCCTCTGCCAGTCCCAACACCCTTTTCCACAACTAGGCAACTGACATGAATCCAAGTATGAGAAAGAGCACAATCTGTCCCCTGTTTTATGCAAATACATTCAGTGTTTAAAAGAATCACCAGTTTTCAGCCTGGAGAAGAGGATACTCCGAGAGGATCTGTTGGCGCGTCCTGCAGAGGAAGGCAGGACTTGCTCCAATAGAGCCAAGCTCAGGGAAACAAGGATCCATTTGGATGCCAGGAAGTACTTCCTGACAGTTAGGACCCCAAGGGTATGGAATGGGCTTCCACAGGAGGTGGCTGAGGCCCCATCGGTGTGGGTGTTCAAGGATAGGCGGGACATGCACATGGAGGGCATGTCATGAGTGGAGCCAGCTGGAGCTGGGGGTCAGACTAGATGGCCCACGAGGTCCCTTCTGACTCACTTTGTTTCTATGTTTCTAAGTCATTTTTGACAACATGGAGGAATATATATTTTACAACCAATAGGCCACTTATTCCAATACTAAAACTAGGCATATAAACTATGACCTGTATGCAGTGATGCCAAAGATTATTGGAAAGTACATGCAATTGAATGCTTTGCTGCATTTGACTTGTGCCAATTCTGTGTGGTGAATTTACACACATTGTACATGTGCCAAAGCCACATTATAAGGACACACCTTTTTACTGTTCCTGTTCCTTTATCCTGTTCAGGGATCCCTGCACAGGCAAAGCCAGTGAAATCTCTTTCACCATTTCTCTGAATGGCAAGGAAAACATCGCTTGCTAAATGTTGGTATATTGAATCGTTCTTAAAAGGCCAGGAGGACAGCCAGTTTTTAAAAAGAGAGAGTAGGTGGCAACTTCAAATGAGCAGCTTTGTAATGATAGGGTACTCTGAAGAACATGACGTTGCAGCAAGAAATGGGTGGCTGTGGAAGAAACTGGGAATGTTCAGCCTGGAGAAAGGAAATGACAGTCCTCTTCAAGGGCTGGTGCACAGTAGAGGAAAATAATCACCCTCTGCTATCCCAGAAGGCAGGGAGGGTGATATTGAATGTGTGTAACTTATAGGAAGGTAGATTTTAGCTGAGCACTGGGGGAAGATTTTGTTGGCGAGAACAGCAATGGGCCCACTTTCTTAGGGAAACACTTATTCACTGGAGGACTTCCATCAGAGGTAGGACAGCTGTCAGTTGCAGTTGTGCTGGATTTCTTGCAACTCATGAGCACAGAGGATGCTGGACAGATACTCCTCCAGCTCATAAGTGCCGTGATTCTATGAAACCTTGGCCAACACCATGCAGCAGAAGGGAAGGGAAAGTCCTGGTGTCACATGTGAAGATGCTCTCTGCTTAGAAGAACAAACGAGAAGAACGAAGGCAGTGGGGAATATGCACTATAACATTCTCCCGGGGATCTGCGGACTGTCTGGGGGACAGTTCCTCTACCTTATCTTGTGATATTAATACAGGGAAGTGGATCTTATTAGCACATCAGACCTACTGTATTATTACACTAATTAGACCCATTTCTGCTGTTAGTGCAGAAAATGCTGTCTTTTTCTTCCCCTGTATGCCTCCTTCAAAGGCCTGTCTCAATTGCACTTTTTGGAACTGAAAATTTAAACGCCCTGTTTTGATCAAGCCAGTTTTAAAATGAACATGATTGGGTAAAAAGGCCTCATAAATTCTGGGTCAGTAAAAGAGGGCACTGCCTTGTTTCTCCTCAGTTGTTTCTGTAGGACATCTTTAAATAAGCACTGTCAGAGGCACTCGTGTGGCCCAGCTGGGTCGTCAACTGCCCTGAAGAGAGTGGATCTTTTTGTCTCTTCCAGGTCACTGTCAGTTTTAGTGTGTCTCGATCTGTGAGGCCATCCGGTCCAGTTTTCAGTTCAATCGTTGTTTCGTTTTTTCCCTAAAGGCACGAATATGAATTATACTTTAGGATTTCCCCCCTCTCACCCCAAGTGCTGCATACATTCCACCCTAAATCTGGGATATCAAACACACATTTTAACCTTCACAGACCCAAGAACTGCATTGCAAAACTCATGGCAATGCAAATTTGTAAAGAAAACTGTGTCCATAGAGAAGGGATCCAGTCAGTTTACTTAAAAGTGTGGAGCAAACAACATTTTTCAGCTTCCCAACCTATGGATGACTTATATCCCTAGACTGTCCTGTCCTAGCTGGGCACAGGACTGTAATGCACGCTGATTCAGGCTGGAAGCACTCACTGGAAGAAGCAAGACATATTAGGTGATATTGAATCCCAACAGACAGGGCCAGATAAAATTGGTCTGGACCTTGGACAGATTGCTGTGGCAGGTCCTAGCTGGGACTCTCCCAAGTGAAAATGTCTCAGCAATAGGGAAAGGCCTTCTGAAAGATATTCTGCATCGGAGCTTAATCCCGCTCCTCAGCAGCTGTGTCCCTGAAAGGCCCAATCCCTAATTCTCCTGTGCTCTGACATTGGGGTGCTTCAAAGTACATTAGATGGGTGTACTCTGAGTCTAGTGGTCTGCAAAACCACTAGAACAGTGGTGGCAAACCTATGGAACCTGTGCCACACTGGGCACACAGAGCCCTCTCCGCCGGCACGTGAGCCAAGTCACCCCAGTGTCACCCCAGCAGCTGAGCATCGGACAAAAGCGCACATCCGGGCCATGCGCATGCTCAGAAAGGAGTAGCGCCACCAGGTGATGACGCCACAAGCCACGACTCATTGGCCTCTCTTTTCAATGGAACTTTAGGCCTCTCTTAGCGTTAGGGGTGTGCACCAGGGTAGGGATAGGGTTGGAGAAATGAGGTCTCCTGGCATGATTTTGATGGTTGGAATGTGTTTAGAAAGGGCAGAAATGATGAGCAGTGCAAAAAAAGCGACTCAAAGAAGGCTTTTTCAAAATCGCATTATTTTCAATAGAATTATGCCCCAGGATTAGGGTTAGGGCAGTGCACCAGGGTAGGGTTAGGGTTAGAAAAAGGAGGTGTCCCAGCATGATTTTGATGGTTGGAATGTGTTTAGAATGGGCAGAAATGATGAGCAGTGCAGAAAAAGCTACTCTAGGAAGGCTTTTTCAAAATTGCATTATTTTCAATGGAACCATACCCCTGGATAAGGGTTAGGGGTGTGCACCAAGGTAGGGTTAGGGTTAGAAAAAGGAGGTGTCCCAGCATGATTTTGATGGTTGGAATGTGTTTAGAATGGGCAGAAATGATGAGCTGTACAGAAAAAGCTACTCAAGGAAGCCCTTTTCAAAATCTCCCTCTTTCACCACTGGGTTTTGGGTTGTAGTTTGGGCACTCGGTCTCTAAAAGGTTCATCATTTCTGCACTAGCAGGTCCTGGAATAAGAGGCAATTGCACACCAAATGAAGCTTCCCCTGAGCCAGAGAGGCGAGTAAGCCTAAAGAGCTTGGTGTAGAGATAGGGAAAAAGCAGGACTGAGTAAGAATAAAAAATGGAGACTTACTTACATGAATTTCCTGGGCCTGGGAGGAATTTGTGACTTTTGGGCTGACCTTCAGTCAATTGTAGACTAGAGATGATTGAGGAATCGCAACATCATTTTTGATCCTGATGAATTTCTACTATGCAGAACAATCAAAACATTGAACCTCCTTTTCCCTGATGGACTTCAAACCCGAAAATGAAGTTCTATAATCATCGTATTCAAACTGTATCAGCATCCGGTGGTGTAACAATACATGAAACTGCATGGGCATTTGTGGACATGCAAATACTGTATACGTGCAGCACAAAGCTTAGACTGGCATCCAAAGGGTTATGGTCATGGAGAAAGCAGTTGGGTGGTTTGGCCAGATGGGAAGGAAAAGCAAGCAAGAGATGGAAACAAAACAGAGGAAGGACGGTACTCAGGGAAGTTAAGATCGATGCAAATAGGAGGAGAAAGAGAAGATTCAAGTGAGTGATGAGGCCACTTGTGTTGAAAGTAGAGGCCATGATGCAAAAATGATGAAAATTCATAAGTATAAAATTGCATTAATAGCGGTACAATGTTAGTGTACATACTACGGTTATGAACAATGACCTTCAAGCTAGTGAAGCTAGAGGCCTCGGATGGTGACTTTTGCTCTTTGTTAAGGGAAGGGTATCTTCTGGACAAATCCCACAAACCCTGAATACCTGGAACTTAACACTTGAATAAAAAGTGTATGTGTGAAAAGAGATTGCAATAACACTCACATCAAAGTGAAACAATCTGACTCTCTGATGCAATGCTTCCTATCTCTTTTATTTTAAAAAAAATGTGTTAAACTGCCTAGTCACTAATGTTCCTTGGGTCAATTGCAATGCTTACCCTCACCCCCGGTTCTCGTACAATGAAACACAAGGAAGGCACGTGGACATGAAAATCCTTTACAAATGCATCTAAGTCTCCATACACCATCATAGTAACCATCATCTGTAAGTTAATATCTTGCATTCTGTACATCGTTCTGAGAATGTTGCATCAATCAAACAATATAAAAATGCCTAAATAAATACACATGTTGTATTTTCATTATATTGCTAGTGCTGTTATTTCACAAAGAAAACTAGATGCCAAGATGCCACTTCCCAATTTGCTTGATGCAAAATGCAGGGGAGCTTTTAGCATCCATTCATGTGAGCCCCCTTTCCCCGGCATCTGGAATGGTATGACCCAGACACATGTTTGCTCTCTTACTGAGAATGCCTTCATTGTTCTGAGCCAGTGGAGTTCCTTCTTGCTCCCTCCAATATTTCTGTAACATGTTGACCAAGGTTCCCTTAGCAAAAGAGCTCAGGAAGGCACAGTTGTTTTCCTCCTTAGCTGACTCTTCAGCATAAAGACCCTGTGGACAGCATCAGAGAGTGATAGGTCTGCAGCACTGGAAGGAGTTGTACCTGTCAAACAACTAGAAGCTGTCAATAATTTAGCTTCTATGCCATACAATACTGTAAAAGAAAAAAGCACTTGAGATTGCCTGGACAGAAACTCAGAGGTATTTGTCAAGCCGCACTGTATTCCTTGATTTTTCTCTCTAGTATTCACCATTTTAGGGAAAGTCCATTAGCCTGGAACATGCTTGTTTGCTAGAAGTACATTATCATTCAAGTGAAGAGTGGAATACAATCCTGAACCCAGTGAAACTGGACTGGAAGCAAAAAGATTGGCATGGCTGTATGGTATGTGTAAACGGGTGCACGGGAAAAGAATTGCGTACTTGCAATTGCAAAGTTCATTTGCAACTGACAAATGGCAATGTAGTTCATTACAGTCATTTTGGCAGCTGGCTTTGCTTTGCTTTGCTTTGCTTTGCTTTGCTTTGCTTTGCTTTGCTTCCAAGAGAGATTTCTATTGCTGTATGCTCCGGAGTAGCATTTCCTGAGGGGTATGCAGCCATGAGAGCTGAGCTGAAGCTCCTCGTATGAAAACTTTTTGCCTGAATTTTGGGGAGAGGGTACTCCAGGAATCCTGCAGCAAGCCAGATGGAAGCCCAGGTCCTCACCCTTGCCAGTGATAAGTCCCCCCTTCCTGTTTGAAGACATCTGCTCCTATAGCAGGTGGCCTGTAGGAGTGCTTTCCTGTTCTGCTAAATTTGTCTTGACCCTATCAGAGCTCTTCGAGGTTTAGCAGCACATGGTCCTGCCCTTGGTCACAAATGAGTGAGAAGCAACCTGGCACCTCCCTCGTGGCATTCTTGGCTTCATGGGACCTCACCATTGAAGGCACCAGTTCCAGGTGAGTTCCTCTGGACAGCATCGTTTCCTTTCTATGACTTACACCTCTAGAAAGGAGTGTTGCAAGTGGGCATAATTTACCCAAAGCAAATGGAAGCATGCAATTAAACATGTGCATTGTGACAAGATGGAAAGGAGCTGCAGGTATCTACCTCCTACAACCCCAGTGGACAGACTTTCTGCTCCATTGTTGCAGGAACAAAACTGAGATGATTTTAAACATCTCTGTACCAGGTATGTTCTATCCTTGTATCATCTCTACTCTAGAATTAGAACAGGGGTCCTGCCCTACAGGGAAGAATAGGGGAGCTTTTAAGAGCAGGATCAGAGTCCCTCCTAAACATAGAGGAAAGAT
This sequence comes from Varanus komodoensis, assembly GCF_004798865.1. NCBI lineage: Eukaryota > Metazoa > Chordata > Lepidosauria > Squamata > Varanidae > Varanus > Varanus komodoensis. Next base: position 41,496,696 of record NW_025336481.1, on the reverse strand, counting down.
GGAAAAATGGCATGCGCCCATTTAAAATGATGTCTGTTTTGGCTCTTGGTCAAGAGGCAAGCTAATTCAATGGTTGTTTCCTCTCCCCGTGAAATCTTGAAACTGTAGTTTTCTAAGAAGCCAGGGTTCACACTATAAAACAATTTCCATGCCTGTTTTGGGGAATATCATAACAGTGAATGTAAGTGTTATAAAAATTAATATAACTTTGTACTATGGATATGCCAAATTTCAGCATTTTAAAGTCCTGATTATTCCTGGGGGACAGGGGAGAGTTGAACCTGTTGTAAATGTATCCACTGAAATAATTGGATTTAAAATTGCTTAATATTGGCTGCATGTCTCACATGTTCTTTAAATCTAATTACTTCAGCTTAACCTCCTTGTGGATCAGGCTGTTGTTTCAGAGAAAAAGCTGCAGTCAAAATTCGCCCCATTTTGCATGCTGCACATGAATACTTATTTCTGTTTTGTGAAAAGGGTCCACATGATGGATAGGGCAGCAAAATGAAGAATATAACGAAGTAATTCTTTATGTTGTAGTTAAGAGCCACCTTTGAGGAAACGATGATGAACAAGAGAGAGAGAAGCCATTTTAAATCTGTGCAAAATACCTGTATCTAAATGAATGTGAGATTCAACGATCCAGAATCCAAAAGCGCAAGATTTTTTATTTTATTTAAAATATTTATATGCCACCTATCTCACCACTGGCATCTCTAAGTAGCTCACAACATTAAAAACATCATGGGGAAGTTTTAAAAAATCACTATAAAACAATAAACCAATGATCTATAAATTAATATAAATATAATTTATAGCATAATAATAGCTATCATCATCATCCATAGCTATTATTAGCAATAGCATAAATTGTGCACTAGCATGATTTATTTTATTTTTTTATTTTATTTTTTTTAAAGTATTAAAGAGATGGGCATTCTACATACAAATAGAAAGGAACTTTTGAGAATGGGTTGGCCCACTAGGCTAAGAGCTTTTCTACACAAGGCTGCTATTCCACTGATTCAAAACTCAGAGAACTGAAATACAAGCATTACCTGAAAAGCATTTCCTTTCCTGCTTTTTCCTCTACATAACCTCTAGGTGGCACTGTGGTACAATGGAATAATACAATTACTCAAGTGAAAAAAACCTTTTGCTTTTACAAATAATTCATTCTGCCCTGGAAAAGCTCTGAAGGGCTTGTTTGAAAGCAAAAGCAGAACTAGAATGATGCGGGGAATGATGAGTATGTAATAAAGGCAGAAGCGCTCTAGAAGTCTCAAGAAGTTTCATTGAGGAATGTGATCTAGCAAAGTTTAGATATTATTTATCCAACCCAGAAAAAAAAAGGGGACAGTTCACACTGGGCCAGCACTTTTTTGATCTCTCTTGTGTTTGTGACTGTTGCTCAGTTGTGCAGACTAGAACATTGCACAAATCAAGAATGGAATGCATGTGAAACGTGCACATTTGTACACATTCTCTGGTTTGTGCAGCTTTCCTCCAAGGACCAAAGGGAGCCTAGAGGGAAATTTACTCAGATTAGGAAATTTGCGCAAAATTGAACAGGGAAATTTGCCAGCCAATTTGCCAGCAGTTCTGGTGCATGTATGCTTGTACTTACAATTACATCTGACCTTTCAACGGGGCAACGCATATGTCTTGTGTGCAAAACTGAGAAGCTCACACTTTCCTAGTGTTCCAGTTTGCTCTTACATAAATGGATGACCATTTTTATTTGATGCACTGCCATTTTTACTGTTGCTCCTGTTTTAAGAATTGTATGCTGTGGCTACACTGACCTGTATCTTACAGTCTCCATTTTTTAATCTTGTAAGCCAGCCCAAAGAATCTTCATGTCAAAATGCAGTCTAAACGAATTCAATTGGATCCAGACTCAGCCATGCTTAGAACAGACCCACTGAAAGCAATGGGGGTATCAGTCAGTCCTGATTTCAATGGCCCTACCTGGAACATGACTAAGTCTGGATGCAAATTATTTTAAATAAAATGAGTAAGGAATTAACTTTGCAACAAAATGGAAAACTGCCTGCAGCAGATCAAGTTCTAAAGGCCTTTGTCATGCTGCATGTGCATTCGGGGTTACTTTTACCACCCGCATGGTCTGCTTGCTCCATGACTCCAGCTGAGTGGTCCAGTCTGGTTACAAAGGGGTTCTTTTTCCTGACACCGCACATCCCTGAGAGACAAGACTTGGGAATAATCTCTCTTCACCCCTTTTGTGGCTCCAGGTGCTCCCTGACAATGCCCATTTTTTTTTTGTTTTGTTTGTTTGTTTGGTTCTGACTCAGTGCCACAACCATAAATCCTATTAGAAGGCAAGGCAACCTAGTTGCTCTGGATGGTTTGGACTACAACTCCTGTCAGCCCCAGTCAGCATGGCCAGTGTTTGACCTTTGGACTTTGCAGTCCAAAGCATCTGGAGGATGCCAGGCTGCTTCCTTCTCTCCTTGCCCAATAAGCCCCACCACAAAACACAGAAAACACTGAACGCTCAGTACATGCATGATTAGGGAGGCGGAGAGCAAAGAAGGCACGCAGGAATATGTAGGAATACATGTACATGTGTGTGTTGGGGGAATAACTGATTCCTGTGCAAAGTCAAGCCCCAGTCAATCTTCAAGGATGGAAGGGTAGTGCTCAGGGCAAGAGGAGGAGTGGGTAGAAAGGCGTTGGCACAGGGAAGAATTACAGCGGTTTCTATGGGAAGAGCAATTCATTAAAAAGGCAGCTGAGGGATGTGGGAAAACAAAGAAAGTGAGGCAGGAGAGAACATACCTGGCGATCTCTGCAGACCAGTCAGGAAGAGACAGTGGCCCAAGGGAGAGATGCAGCTTGGGACTGAATTACAGGCATGGTGGCCAATGGGGTGCATGCCAATGAGGAGGCTGGAATTCACAGTTATGTAGGAGCCACTCAAGGTATAAACCCCTCCTGTCAGGTAAATTTTGGAGAGTGAATGGTGGTGACCAGGGTTGTCTTTTTGTTTGTCATAACCAAGCAAGGCCCGGCACATCGGATCCAACTTGGCACAGGTACAGGCGTTCTGTTTCCCTGTTTGGAGCAAGCTGAGACTTTGGTAGAACCTCCCCTTATGCATGATGCACCCTAATCACTTACTCCTAGAAGATGATGGAATTACAAGCTCCTGGCCCCAGTTTCTGGCAACACCTCTGTTACTGTTCACACAGAGGGTCCTTTGCAGGCACATCCTCCAGCAGCGAGCAACGCCCCAGGCTTGACGGTGTGTCCTATCCGCCCATGGGTGCAGATGAGGCTGTGTGATGAGGCCCTGACAGAAGGGCTCTGGCACAGTCTGCTCTTCAGCAGGCTCTTCCCAAAAGCAAGGTGGGAAAGGCTCTGATTGGTTCTGGGCCCCACTGCCAGAAAGGGTTGTCTGCATGTTGCTCCAACAAGGAGCAGATCAAGGCTACCTTTAGGTATGATTTTCCCTGAGTGAGATGTTAACTCATAAAGGTATATGGTCTGCTTTAGCAGCCTCCAAGTGGGAGTGGAGGCCTAAAATCTGAAGAGGGCCAGATGACTTCCTTGAGATGCAGGATATTCAGTTCCAGGGAACTTTCTGGAAAACTAGGTCCTGTAGGAGCACAAATGCCTTTCCATGACTTAATTCTCTTCCCGAGCTCTTAATTGTGGAGCTTTCTCCAGGCTCAAGGGCTCAGGATCCTCCGAAGAAGAGGCATCGAGGTCCTGGTCGATGACCTCAGCCAGGGACAAAATGCAGATTAGACTTTGCATAAACTCTGGATCTGAAGGACTAGGCTGAAAAGCCTGCTTTAATTTGGCTTCAATAGATCACAGCTCATGGAGTAACATCACTCATTTCCATTGAACTAGCAACTTGATGTGTGGTGTATTCCATCATTATGTACTGTCAGGTACAGGAAATATAGCCCAATTTGAATTTTCTGTGGGAGGGCATTGAAAGGTCATCACTCTGTCTTTTCACATTTTGACCCTTTTTGAGCTCTAAGTGCCCTTTTTGAGCTATTAGTCTGATATTTGGTTGATTCATTCATTACAGATTGCTGATTAAGGGCAGGAAAGGAAAATCTGACATTTCCATCATAGGTCACTGAAAAACTATCATCCTAACAACTAACTGTAGTTACATTAATTTCTTCCCATGGGTTTCCATACCATGGTTGGAGATAAGGCTTTCTATATGGGGGAGCAAAGGCCATGTGAGGCTTCCCAATGTCTACTTAGCCTATGTTTAGATAAGTGCTGGGGGAAAAATATTGCCCATATATTGGAGACACCTATGCTTACTAATTATCCATATGTCTTTAAAAAACCAAACAAATCAAAGCTGTTGGCCATCTTAAAAATGTCCATATTAGTGTAATATCTTTATTAGACCAACCAAAAGACCAACCAAGTAAGGTGACATGATAACGCCAAACTAGCTTCTTCCAATTTCTTGTCTGATGTTACACAAAGCCTGTTCTGAACATCTCAAAAGTTTGCACAGTTTGAATGATCTGTTGGTGCGTCCAGTAATCTACTAGATCTTAGATGAACATGCTCCTATTGTCTTTCCACTAGCAAAGAACATTGTCAGATGAGGCCAAGAGGTTTTGTCAGTTCAAAATACCTAGCAGTATTATATTATCTGGACTGAGATATGAGCAGACCAAGCCGGGTGAAAATAACAGTTAAAACTCCATTTCATCAAGAAAATTTCTTGCAAAATATTTATAAGGCATGCAAATACACATATGTTAGGACAAATGCACATCACGGATGCATAGGAAATTTCATGAAAGAAAGAAAGCAAATGTCTCTACCCCCTCTTAACTCTAAATATGTGAGCCATTTTGGGGTCCTCTGGAATCCTTTCCTAAGGTTCTTTGATATATGTAAGACATTGTGAGCTTTTAAATAAGTGTCACAATTTAAAGGCTGGGGTCACATGACACAGAAACAATCATGTTTGTATGACCCATGAATTTTGCCAGAATTTACCAGTCGGATGATCACATGGCAGGGGACTTTCTGCACTCCCTGCTCCATATTCGCAGCCTCATCACACATCCCTGCAGTGCCCTCAGATGCAATCCCATCCTTTCCCTATTCTTACCTGTGGCCTGGAACACCCTCCTTTGGATTGGTCTTCTGCGGTCCTGAGGTGGGTTTCCTCCCTTCCCCCTCCCCAGTGTACCTGCATGTCTGCAGTACTTTTCAGGTGCTGCAGCCCCCACATAGATGTTTCTTCAATGAAAAGATACACTTTCACGGTGATTCCCGCCACTTTCCTCTGTGTATTTTCACTCTGTGCAAAGGAAGATGGTTGCACAACTCAGTCAATGGGAAGAAAGTGAGCAACAGTTCATCTGTTGTTAGAACAGTAGAGACTGAAGGCTAGAGGTGGCTGCTTTCACAGCTGCTCTTGCCAGGGGAATCTATGGTACTCCCATACCAGCAATGGTGAGCCCAGGTGTGGGCAACCAGAGAATCCATGGAGAAGTGTGGAAAACTTGGAACAGACCATAGATTTTCTTTGTTGTCAGAAAACGAATCCTACCATGTACCTGTGCCTGGATGACACAACTGACCCACAATGGTAAGATTTCACCATGGCTTCGTGTGTTGTGTGAACCTCCCCACAAAAGGAGCGGAAGTTATTGGCAATACCTGGCAGTGACATAGCTCAATGAAGCTTCGCTTCTGAATAAATTTGCTTTGGGTTACACCGCATAAAACCGTATGTGATAGCATTCCTCCACTTCATATCATTCTCCAGCTGGGAGATCATATATCAACATAGAGAATGTTCATGGTATGTCTATGACAGGCAAAATTTTGTTATATTTACGTATTTATGTATTCAGTTATTGATTTATTACATTTCTATACCAGCCAATAGCTGATGTTTCTGGGGCAGTTCAGAGACATATGAAACCATAAAATATGGCATGATAAAATGCAATATGAAAGTTGAAAACTATGGTATAAAATAAAAAATAAAAACCAAACTCAAAGCTGGCAGCAGTGCAGAGAAGTGAAATGCAGCAACAGGTTCAAAGCAGCAGAAACCAAAAGACTAAAATGGCTCAGAAAATAACAAGTCTTCACCTGATTCTGAAAGGAGCTCAGTGTCTATGAAGCCCCCATTTTTTTTAGCTACGCTTCTATATTACAGTTTATATTTCAGTTCTGGAAAATTCTACTCCAGGCACAACAAGACAGACAAGATAACTGGGCTTTTAAAAATCTTAGGCTTGATGATGATGACATTGAATTTATATCCCTCCTTTTCTCCTCCTGTGAGAAACCCAAAACAGTTTACATTTGTTGTTGTTTAGTCACAAAGTTGTGCCTGACCCATCAAGACCCCATGGACAACATTCTTCCAGGCTCTCCTGTCCTCCACCATCCCTTGGAGTCCACCCAAGCCCACACCCACCACCCCAGTGACTCCATCCAGCCACCTCAACCTCTGCCGTCCCCTTCTCCTTTTGCTGTCAAGCATTTCCAACATCAGGGTCTTCTCCAATGAGTTGTTCCTTCTCATTAGGTGGCCAGAGTAGTTGAGCTTCATCTTCATTTTCTGGCCTTCCAGAGAGTAGTCAGGGGGTAGCTTACATAGCTCCATTTCACCCCCACAAAATCCTTGTGAGGTACGTAGGTTGGGCTGAGAGTGAAGGGATCGGCCCAAATTCACCAAGTGATCTTCATGGCTGAGTGGGGACTTGAACCCAGATCACTTAGGTCCCTGCCCCAGCACTTTAACCACCACACCTTGCTAACTTACTTGTTGTCATTCCCTAATGGAACAACAACTCATTCTTCATACTAATAAAACTATCAGGGTTTATTTGCATTAACGCAATGCAGGGGTGACTGAGGAATCCAGCCGTTGCCAGTTCTGCACCAGGCTGGTGGAATCTGCACTCCCTGGATTAATGTGCAGGGCAGAATTTCGCTTTCCACTGGCTTTGGCACTTGGACTTTTTGCTGAAGATCTCGACTCAGAAAATGGGCCAAATGACATCAAAATGTGTTTGCTTAGAGATGCATATTTTGAAGAAAAATATGGTTAATGCACATGTTCGTGCAAGTTCATTAAAACACATTTTAATGGGGACATAAAATGGAATGGATAGATGACCATGTGAGAAAATGACATGCAGTTGGCGAAAAATGCTGATTTACTAATTCATACCAAATATGGGTAGTCAGAAAATGTTATTGGAGTTGGAACATTATACTTGTTGCAGTGTCTATCTCTGCAATTCTGCTGTAGCTGCGTTTCCAAAAGTTCTACCCCCTAGCTTAGCCTACCTGTACATCATCTCCACTTGGGCTGAATATTGTAATAAAGGAAATTTTGCGTTGAATAAAAAGCTGTTCCTCTTCTGATCTCAGCCTTGGAGAATAAGTACTGAACTATTGCTTCAGTTAAATATTCATATCACAGTTCCGAAGACTGAAATGAGTATCAGAATGAAGCAAAGAACGGGAAGACCAGGGGAAAAAATGACGGCAAGAAATCTCTAGACATTTATCACAGGCCTAGAGGATACAAACCAATCAACTTCTAAAATCTGCTCTTTGATCGAGGTGCCCAGTTAAAGCTTACATTATTAATATATGACTCTGTTTAAAGAAGTCTATTAATCAAGTAGGGGTGACTGATTAAGTGAACAAAGTTCAGCCTTCTGACCCAAAAGGCAGCTTTCACAAACCTTTTAGAAATTCAATTCATGGGGAGAAAAAGATGCCTGCATCAATGATATCAAAACAATGATTCGCATATTGCAGGACTTGCACGGATATAATAGGAGCTGTATAAGGAAAAATTAATTAATTACATTTGAACGTGTGACAGCAACTGCCCCAATGGGATTATTAGTTCTCAGTTAATAATCAATATCACACATGTCTATTCTAGAATGAAGTATAGTCTTTAAAAGAGCCACTTTTGAAGTGCTCGATTTTCTTCATTGAATAATTATTAAATTCATTTCCCTTTGAATGGCATATAAGGCTTCCCCTATAATTTAGCTCTTCCATGTGGGACTGACAAAGAGTTTTGCGAACTAACAGGGCTGGAAAGAAAGAGGTCTGCACTTTTAGTTTTAAGAAAGAGAAGAAACCAGGGATGTGATACCAAGGAATTCTACCTCTTTTCATCTAGAATTTTCCTTTAGATCCTAGAGTTGAGCTGGAAGGATCTTTTCGTGGTTACCAGATCTATCTGGATCGCCCTGAAAACATTCTCTCCCATTGCTCCCTTTCATTGGCCTCCCGAGCTGGGAGAATCTCCCCTATGGTGCTTGCAAATACCTATCTGGTAACTTGGTAATCCTTCACCAGAACTTCCACAATACACTGCTGGATGTTCACCAACCCAAGAATCATGGCAGAAAGCCATCCATTGGACCCTCTGTAGCAGCCGTCTCTGCTATTGCAGCAGCTAGACATCATTGCCTTATGAAATGTTACCATAACATTCCTCCTACTGCATTTATTTACAATTATTGGATTGTGTTTTCTTTTATGCATCTACATTAAAAAAAGAGAGAGAATCAACTTACTTTTCTGGTTTAGGGTGCTTGATTTCTTTGTTGGCATTGTGTTTTTAATGCTGAGCAAATAGCACTTCCCCATAACTAGTTTGTAATTTGTTGTCATGCATGATTCTGATAGCAAAGGGAATTTCATTACAGGTACATTAAAACAGGAGAATGCATGCACATTTGCATTTCTGGGTGCAGGTGAATAAATAGTAAACCTCATTGATAACTGAAGCAATTATAATTTGAATAAGATTATATTCTCCCTAGGAGAGATAAAGGGTAATGAAAGACAATTCCAAGCTAGTTTGTTATTACTTCATCAAATACCTCATCCTCTAGCCGATAAAACTCTCCAGTATAGCCCCCATGAGACATTAATGGCAACGATGCTACCGAACATTTGTAGTGATCTCTAAAAACATTAATATCACTATTTAAATGAGTTTGTGATGTACTATAACGGAGGGTGAAGCTAGAGGTGAAAACGCTACATGAGCTTTCATGCAATCACTACCAATGAGTTGCTGGGAATGACAAGATGAATTATGTTCACACCAGACAAGTCCTCCATGGAGGGATTATTTTTTTTTAATAGAGTTTCATGAGAGCATGACAACAAATATGCTTTCTGCAGGAAATTCTGTTATCTCCATCAACATGGCCTCAGCCGTGGTATGAATGGACCCACCTGTATCATCCAATCATCTGGGTTTCCAAGAACAAAATCTGCTTTAAAAACTGTAGCCGTCACCTGTGTTGATCAATTAAAGGAACAAGCCCAGGTATGCTTAGATAGAAAAACAGCCCATGATTCCTAGGTAGGGACTGATGCTCCTTGGGATTGAATTTCAGTATTCGATGAGTTACCTGCCAGCAGTGGAAGGACGGCACTATGCTGAGATACACTGTGTTTGCATTTCAGTTATGATGATTATTTCTACATTTGCACCCATATGCACGAATTGGCACATGCAAAGTCCATTTATTATTTATTTATCAAATTTCTACTCCGCCCATTAGCCAAATTCTAAGCAAACCTCTTCCCTTTTTATCTGCTTTGGCAGATAAAGTTCAACCAAGCTCTATCTTAAAGTGCATTCAGACCTGAGTCCGTATCAGATTGTGAACTTTTGTTTTTCCTTTCCATGTGAAAATCCACGTGTATGGGTATATTTTTCCAAATATATTCATCAATTTGGTGTGGTTTTTAAAGGTGTACATTTACGAAATATATGCATTTGTCCATGACTGGAGTGTATTTGCGTGCTTTTCTGAAATGTATTCCTTTTGAAATGTACAGACTTGAACATTTTTGAGGAGGTCTGCGAATCATACTGCAAGTGTCTATGGATTTCGACAGCAAATTACGTCTGAATCTGTGTTTCGTGTGCCACAGCTTGATTCTTTTTTTGACATGAGAGGTGTTATCTTAGAACTAGCAAGAATTGGAGCAGAGGGGGCACCTCCTTCCAGGAAAGGGTATTCAGAGAATAAAACCTGCAGCCACATCCTATGGAAATGTCCATAGATCCCCGGTCTACTAGAAAGAATCCAAACCACAAGATGTCCCATGTGGGGGTCTCAACAATCATGCAACCTATATATTGTCAGCCCTACTATAACTAGCTGGAGTTTTTTACCTCTGTTTGGTGGTCTCTTCATTGCAGCATTCTGTTCTTCTAAATAGAATTGTGCTGTGCCTGAGAACGTCTTTAAGAAATTGAAGACCACAACAGGTCTGGGTAAAAACCTGATTTGAATATGAACTGAAATGAACTGATGCATCTCTGCTTCTCCTTCCAGCCCACCACACCATGCTATCAGCAGAAGGAGGGGCTTCTCTAAATGGATTAGGTTGAAGACTGCACACAGTTGGTGCAAGGCCTGCCTATAGGCCTAGGACCACAGGTTGTCCACCTTGTTATACAAGATCCTTTACAGAACATCTAAAAGTGGCACCTGCCAGCATGTGATGGGACAGCTTGTTCACTTCAGGAGAATGGCCTGATTAAAGGAGTTTCAAGTAGCCTAACTGGAGATTTTGTACGTTTATTCATTTAAAAGAATAGTGCATAGTGTGTTGCACTATGGTTGGCTATATAGAATAAAGTATTTGGGGTGGGTGATGGGGGTGAGAATCTTCTTGAACCTAGACATCTACAGCTAATCTTTGGTAACATTGTATAAATTTCTTAGAACTTGTGAAAGGCTTTTTTTTCTCGGACGTAGCTGTACCCAATTTCATGGGATCTCTCTCTCTCTCTTAATCCTTAATAACATTTTGCATTGTATAATCTCCTTAGCGCTCAAAAAGAAATGATATTGCACTGACCCCTTGAAGAGTGTATTCTCTGGAGAAAAAGGATTCGTAAAGATTTTCCTTGTCGCACGTCAGACCTCTTAAAATCACAGCAGATACAATCAGTTTTTGAAATGCCCTTTATACCTGTCAAGCCAGATAAGATTACTAAGTTGTCGGCTCTCAAAAGTGTGATGTCATATAGTCCCATTCGCAGCAGCCCAAGTCATTATCTGTCTTGTCTGACAGGACACTGTACATGATCAGAAAGATCAATGGCTAAGAGAGGAAGGCCTAACCCTACTGTGCTTCTCATTGATTGAGGTGAGGAGGAGCAAAATAACTTTTTCCCAACTCACAGCCCACCTGTGGACAAATAGGCATGGCTGCTAATATGGCAATGAATCCTGGGATGTATTTAGAGAGCAAAGTTGAAGCCTATAAGGCAGAACACTGCTATTTGGGGTCCTGTATTTTGAAGAGCAAGGGGCACAATGGGTTAGTGGGTAAGACACTGAGCCTGTCAATCAGAAGGCCAGAGTTTGGCAGGTCAGATTCCTAGTGCCACGTAATGGAGTGAGCATCTGCGACTCGGCCCCAGCTCCTGCCAGCCTAGCAGCTCGGAAGCATGCAAATGCAAGTAGATGAAGAGGCACTGCTTTGGTGGGAAAGGTAACAGCATTCTGTGTGCTTCAGGATCTAGTCATGCTGGCCACGTGACCATGGAAGTGTCTTTGGGCAATGCTGGCTCCTTGGGTTACAAATGAAGATGAGCACTGACCCCAGAGTCATAGGATCATAGAACAGTAGAGTGGGAAGGGGCCGTGAAGGCCATCGGGTCCAACCCCCTGCTGTTGCAGGACACCAAGTGACACCATCCCACTTATGTGGCTGTCCAGTTTCTTTTTGAAGGTCTCCAGTGTGGGAGAGCCCCCCACCTCTCCAGGCAGCTGGTCCCACTGTCGTATTGCTCTTCTGACAGTGAGGAGGCTTTTCCTGATGTCCAGCCTGGATCTGGGTTGTCACAGCTTGACTTGGTTATTCTGTGTCCTATACGCTGGCATCAGCAAGAGATCTTGACCTTCCTCTTTGTGACAGCCTTTGAAGTACTTATAGAGGGATCCCATGTTCTCCCTCAGCCTTCTCTTCTCAAGGCTGAACATTCCCAGTTCTCTCAGTCCCTCCTCACAGGGCAGTGTTTCCAAACCCTGGCAGTCTCAGATCCCTGGCATGGTGGGAGATAAGATGAGAGGACTCCTTTGCTCTTTTCTCCAGGGTCCTTTAAGTTTCCACCCCATGCAACACAACAGAGCCCAGTCCTTCCACTGGAAGCCCATTCCTCCCCCATGTAGGAATCTATGCTAGTGAGGCCAAGGCACTGAGCTCCAGATAGGCTGATTCATACAGACAATGCGTGAAGACTTGCATGTCCATGCATTTCTTTCAAGGGGATGAAGCCTCTTACACACAAGAGGAAATGCATCATCAAGGGAGAGAACCCCAGAAGGGATGAGTGGAGATGCACTTCTAGAAAGCATTTATATAACTGAAATAGGGACCATTGTGCAGAAGGACTGTGGCCAGGTGATCTGTCACCTGCTCCATCTGTCATCCAGGTGCTCACGCTTGGGAAGTGACTTCAAGGTCCAGCTCTTCCTTCTGATGGGGCCTTATGCTTCAACCAGGCATGGAAGGAACAGCCTGGTATGGAGGCCGCCTTCAATGGAGAGCTGCCTTTTGGCAGCCTTTTAAATAGAAGACTCCACTCTATGAAGCAGGAAGCATCATTCATGCAAATGTCTTTATATTAGCTCGGGCCATGAGATCAGCCCTGGAACTAGGCCAGGTCTCAGTTCCCACTCATGTAGGTCAGTGAACTGGGAAAACTGGCATTGCATGGTATCTCTCGTGGATGCTCTGCCCTCCTGTAATACCCAGTGGTGCAATTTCAAGGACCCGTTCAGCAGAATGAACCCGAGAGCCTCCAAGTGCACCGTGGCTGAACCTGCACCGTTCTGATGTCGATACAGTGATCTGCATTGCTATTTAAAGACAGGGCAGGTGTGTACAACTGTTCAGTCCAGATCTGGCATTACATGCCTGCATGACTGATGGTGTTACCTAGTACACAAACTGGGCAATAGAACACCAAGGTGTCCGGCCAGGGGTGGGTTCTGATTTTCTCTCCAGTGCTGTGCATTGGCTGTTTCTCTTCTCTTGCTCTGTGCTGCAGGGACAATAATTCTGACCTATCTCAGAGCATTTGCCTTAAGGTACTGACATAATAATGGTGATGCGGTGCTTTTAAATTCGAAATGCATTCAAAGTGCTGCATGTATGCGTTCAACAGCATACCATACGGCACTGAATGTTATCTGGAAAGAAACTCTAAATAATGGAACATGATCATGTTTTGTGTGTTCTCTTTTAGTGCGTTTCTCTCCCTCCTGCTTCATTACGAACCTTGTCAGGTGCAAATATTTTAGAACAGAAATCCACTCTGATGTAAACCCTTCAGTAAATGAGGTTTCATGTTCATGAGGCCAGGAAAAAAAAGTTCTAATTAGCTAAAGTTCAACTTGAAAAGCAAAATTGCAAGAGATCACAGAAAAAGGTCTGGCAGAATTTTAAGCCATGCCTGACCCTGGAATCAGAAGTACTATGTTAAGTCACTCAGTCATGCTAATTCAACCAGTTTTATTACTGCCTCTTCATTAGTGCTCACATCCAATGTCATTATGCAAATATATATGAAATTAAAAATGTGCTTCCCCTAATCTGTTTTCTACTGCATTTTTTAAAAATCACCCCTAGATTGGATGACTGCTTGTAGTAATGTGCTCCCATAGAGGGAAATAGGACGACATTAGTGTAAGTAGATATTAATTATTCCCCCTTCTTGCATAGGTGTTCATTAGGGCTAGAGCAAATATTCTCCAGCTTGATTTTTTAATGCAATTCTTTAAAACGAACACTTATAAAATACTTTAAATAATTAGAACAAGGAAGAAGAGTGGGAAATGGAGCTGTTCAAAAGCAAAACTTTGGGGGGCTATCCCCCTCCCCCCATATGTATATATTTACCTTCCTTTCAATCTCATTTCTTTCCTTTAGTGCAACCTCCTTCTTTCTTCCTTTTATTCTTCCTTTCTGGGATGGAATGATCCTAGTCGATCGAAAAGGTTCTCCTGCTGCCTTGTAGCTGTGCCCCTAAGAAGCTGTGCCCCACAACTTTCACTCCTCCCTGGATCTGACGCTGGTGTCCATTGCACACGCTAGTGCTGTGTGTTCTAATTCCAGTGTTCTCGCAAAGCGGTACATGTGCACGGCAGCTGTTTCATGTGAGTGGAACCCTTTATTAACTCATGCTACTACCAATGTGCAGAAGTCTCTATACCTGTGCACAGAGGGTGCAATTCAGTCCTCACATATCTTTGATGTATGCAGAGAAGGGCTGGGGGCCTGTGAACGGCACTGTAGCGAAGTGCATGGTATCGTGACACTGTGACCGGTGATGCATGTGTTCCCCGAGAAGTCTTTTGCCATGCTCCAGTGGCTTACTAAAGAAGACATCACATTTGCTTGCATCATGTCATGTTAGTCGCAAAGTCATGCCCGACCCATCGTGACCCCATGGACAACATTCCCCCAGGCCTTCCTGTCCTCCACCATCCCCTGGAGTCCACTTAAGCTCACACCAACTGCGTCAGTGACTCCATCCAGCCACCTCATCCTCTGTCGTCCCCTTCTTCTTTTGCCATCAATTGGTCCCAGCATTAGGCTCTTCTCCAGGGAGTCCTTCCTTCTCATTAGGTGGCCAAAGTATTTGAGTCTCATCTTCAGGATCTGGCCTTCTAAAGAGCAGTCAGGGTTGATCTCTTCTAGGACTGACTGGTTTGATCACCTTGCGGTCCAAGGGACTCGCAGGAGTCTCCTCCAGCACCACAATTCAAAGGCCTCAATTCTTCAGTGTTCAGCCTTCCTTATGGTCCAGCTTTCACAGCCATATATTGCAACTGGGAAAACCATAGCCTTGACTATATGAACTTTGGTCAACAGGGTGATGTCTTTGCTTTTTAGTATGCTGTCTAGATTTGCCATAGCTTTCCTCTCAAGGAGCAAGTATCATTTAATTTCTTGGCTGCAGTCCCCGTCTGCGGTGATCTTGGAAGCCAGGAAAATAAAACCTGTGAGGAACCCGGAACGAGGTTCACTGGCTGACTATCGCCAAGTATCAAGAACTGCTAGTCCAGTGGTAGCTTCTGACCACATTGTGGGTGCACATAGTCTCAATACATGGGCTATAGGGCCATATTTATAATAGAGAGATGCACGCTGGAGCATAGACATGCCTCCATGCCCAGATGCACACCCAAACACAGGGCTTGTGGCAGTCAGATGGTGACCTGCCGGGTTGTACATGGGGTTCTCCCACCTTTGACTCCACACAAGAACATAAACTCCATATTTGCAAGTTTTTTAAAAAGCCAAACGATTTTGCTGTGTTGGAGCAGCCTATTCATCACTCTGCACATTTGCTTCTGTCACCTCAAGTACTTGTTAAAAATCACTTCAAGCTGCTACAATCAAGGGCCAGGTACTTCCAAGGTCTGGCACTTTTGTAGCTCTATTACACCTTTAAGTAGGATTCTTCAATCCAATTCCAGCCTTCATGATAATCAAGTGCCCACTCCACTTAACTCCCAGGCAGCTGAAGAACTCGGAATGCTCTGGATAGATTCCTGGGCCTGATTTTCAATCAGACCTCTCCTACCCACAACAGGAAAGCTCCTGAATATCTTGCAAAACATTGTAATAATCTCACTTACACCTCGCAGAGTGAAAGCAGTCATGGCTCTGTTGATAAAATCACTAAGGATTTTTTTTTCTTTTTTGCTTCCATCATGCTCAAAAGGAAAGGAGGAAACAAGAAGGAAAGGGAGAGAATGGAAGCTAAAACTAATGTGTAACAGGGCTTAATCAGCACTAGCTATCAATTAGGACTCTGCAGCTGTCTCCTCCAACCTGGAAAATGCTCTAGAAATTTTCCCCACCAATAGTAACTCATAGCAAATATTTATGAATGTATATGCTACAATTATTAAATTTGCCTTTCTGTTCAAAGGTCAGCCCCAAAGGACATGGGAAAAATGTGGTTTGGTTCCAATTTTGACACAAAAATATGCAATTTACATTTACAAAGCACTGTGTGAACTGTATCATATTCTCCTTTATTCACACCATGCATGATTGTATGATGCAAATATCGGGATTAAAAATGCAGATGGAAATAGCTGTATTAAGGAGAGAATGCACACAGAAATACTTACATTAGGGAGAAAAGGCTTGCAAAAATATGTACATTTGGAGAAAGTAAGGCCTAAAGTTTCAAGGGGAGTTTGCAAAATCATCACAACCTGGCATGTTCTCACTCAGTTTCCCTAATTCTGGCTTGGGATTTCTGCCTTGTGGACTCACTTCCTGCTGGACCGCCACATGAACACTCATTGTGAGGTGGACTTAGGACAGAGAGAAAGTGGGTAGAGTCACATCACAGCAATGATGGAGAGAACAATTATCTTCTGAGATTCTCATGGAGAAAGAAGGCTTTAGCAGAATGGAGCTATCCTCTTCTGGTGTCACCAAGTGTGGAACCCAAGTTAAAGCTTCTTTGGGAAGTAACCAAAGTAAAAACCAGTCGAGAGACCAGGTGTTGAGTTCACTGGGCTAAACATCCAGGTGAAACGGGAGTTCAAGAGAGGAATCCAGATGAGAAGCCAAAGATCAAGATAGGATGATTTACCTAACCTGGTTTAGGCAATGTGGTGTCCCTCACAAGTTTTGGACTATAGTTTCTATCATCCCTGACCTGAATTAGATAATAACCCCAACCAGCCATGAGATCAGTGCAACCCAACTGTAATGTCTGCTGTGTCTATCTGGCACGAATAATCTGGTAATTGACAGGAAAAGTCTTGAAGTGCGGAGAGACCTAGAAAGATGTGGATATCAGAGAAGCATAGACAAAGGCAGTAAAGACTTGACAGAGATGCATCGGCAGCGACTGCAAGAGAAATAAATAAAGAAGCAAGCGGTATGGCTCTCCTACTGTACTGAATGCATAAATAGAAGATGACAGAAAGTCCTTTGGTTGCTTATAAATGTCAAATACTTTTAAGCGATTATCTTTCCTTGTCAGTTAACATTAAAGAACCATCTAAAATGCATTTATGCCCAGTCATTTGGTGTAAGGACGCAGTGTTCAACCAACCACAGAGCAACTTCAACAAGGAAACGGAGAGTACAGCTGTCTAAAACACATTCCTTCATCCTCTTGCCTATACAGAATACTGTCAAATCTGGAAAGAAAAGCAGTGCAGGGGGGAGAAGGGGGGAAAAAGAAATATATATTTCTTCTTTGAGGAAAGACAAATACAAAGAGATGGGATTTTGAAACAGGCCAAGGTGGGAACTCTCTCTGGATATGTTGCAAGGAAGAGGCTGGTCAAAGTCAGCTCCTGTCCTTGTTTCCTCATAACAAGATGCTGCACTTGGAGTGCCCATGGCCACAGCCGCTGCCTCTGCCTCTCTCTTCCCCCAAAATCCTAGACTCCTGACACTATTTTGTGTGCCAAAGATGTGAAAGGGAGAGGTGGTGATTGGACCCAGATGTCCTCCCACCACGGAGTGGTGTGCTTACCTTTTCCACCAAGAAAGAGTATCCACTGGAACCCTCTTCTCTCTGTAGGGATGGTGCTTTGAGGATCACTTTCCCCTCCAAGGAGGAGACGGGGGACTGGAAAGGTGTGGAAAGGGGGCCACAGGTAGCGTCATGGCATGCTGTACTATTAGACAAAGCAAGGCATTCTCCCCAGGCGTAGTTTTCAGCTTGTATTGCTGAACTGGCATTGCCAGCTCTTTTTTTCAGGCAGGGTTTTCATCTTTTACAGCTCTGTGATGGGCAGGTACAACATGGTCTTCTCCATGTGGTGTTTGCATTTGGTTGATGCAGGCAGGTGAGCATTTTGTTTAGGTTCGTTTTGGATGCAAATTTGTTTATTTAATTTTGACCGCCAAAGCTCTCTGGGTGAGTCATTTACCAGAATGCACAGATTTTACCATATCTGGGATGGAAAGAATTTGAAATTTAAAATTTGAGTTGCAGGAGATACATTATAGCAAATTGGCAAATTTTAATTGCCACGAAACTGTCCATTTCTAGCCAAGCTCAGGTAAGCATTCCAAAACATGACAGGGGAGGATATTTGATGAGGATGCTATTTTGGAAGTACCACATGCTGTTAGTGGCTTCCATTTTCTTCCTTGGCTCTAACAAAAGGTGTTATCTTTGGGGACAGTGATTCTCATTTTCTACTTTGGTTCTCTCCTACTCTTTGCTGAGCAGTTCTTCTTCATAGGGTGAACTAACACTGGTTTGCAGGATTTTGAACTGCACCCATTTCGACAACTGTAACATACACACTGCATTCCAGATCCATCTCTTCCTCCCACCATTTGGATTTAGATACACCACCTGAGATCTCTGTCCAAGAATGTTGAATGTCAGTAACCCCCACGCTTTGAAGGACAAGTGGAACCCCTGTCTGCTGAACTTAAGCATTCCAATCTTTAAAGTTTTAAGCTCACCTCCAGAGCAGACCCCTCCAGCCCCTTTGCACATGGTACATTCCCATTGAAGTGTTGTGTTCCAAGGTAACATCAGCACTTCAAAGAATGCATGCCCATTCCGCCACAGCTCTGTGGCTACAGTGGAGGAGAACAGCTGAAATGTGCGTCGCCTTCTGTGTGGCTCTTGCAACATCAAAGGGGTACATGCATTTTTTAAAGACTAAGACTAGAGAGGAAAGCCTGCCTTGCTTTAAGCCCAAAGTGAACTCATGTTCGCACCCCACTAAGCTTTCATATGGATGGCTTCCATAGTCTTCTCTCCGCAAGCACCATACCAGAATTCATAATACAAAGGCGATCGCATTGGATCCAGGTCTTCTATTCTTGAGTACTTGAAAAGATGAAGATGGTCAATTAAATAGGCAAATGATTAACTACTTTCTACCAGTATCAAAATGGAAAAGAACCAAAGTGCCATCAATAACAGAACGATGAAATAAAACAAGATACAATGCAGTGTTACAAAGAGTGTCATACGTACATTTGAGATGATATAGGCTGAAATAGTTGCTTTTTGTACGGAAAGTGGTGTTCTTTTGTAATATATTGGAGAGTTTATAATGATTTGGTAATTACTGTGCAATCCTATAACCACCTACTCAGAAATAAGCTGTGCTGAGCTTGGTAGGATTTCCTGCCAGGAAGGCATTATGGGGTTGTTACATAAGGCGGCATGGATAGGACTGCACTGACAGACTCTCATCTGATGTGATTCTACTTGTCAAGTGGGTTGAGGGGGTGGCTTGGCTAGGAATTACTTTGCTATGTTCTGCTTTATTTAAACACATTGTTAGGTTTGGGGTATGTCTTTAAAGATGCAATCCTGTGTACCTTACCCAAGAGTAAGCCGCTTTCTTGTCAGTAGGGATTCTCCTCTACACCTTTCCTTCTGCATAAACATGCATAGGATTGCAAGTGATTTGTGTGTTTGTTTCATGTTTAAATGGTCTCAAAAGAGTGCTGGAACAAGGTCACTTCTTGGTGCAGGTATGAGAGAGGATCTTACTGATGGTTTCTCCCAGGGTCTGGAACTTCCTGCCAAAGAAGCCAAGATCCACCTTTCCTATTCTTCCACCAGCAGGAAAGTTTATTTTTATTCAGGCTTTTAAAATGACCTGTTTTTTCAAGTAGGTTTGGATCTGATAGAAGCCCACCTGCCCATCTGTCCCTCCCTCCCTCCTCCCCTCCCTCTCTCTCCCTCTCTCCCCCCTTTCTTTCTGTGTTTTTAATTGATATGTTTTAATTAAGTTCTAATTGATCTGTTATTTTTGGCCACCTTGAGCAGTATTTTTAGAGGGAAGACAGACCATAAATTAATAGACAGGTAAGTAATTAAACAGTGTTACTTCTTTTATTACCCTCCCCTTTGTGGGGTGAACATGGATACTTAATCCATTTTTATTATCAATAAATGCATGAGAAAAATAAGATAAGAGTTATCCACTGATTTCTCACGGATTTCCTTAATTTCAGAGAAAATACCCCAAGGCTTTCATGAAAAGATGGCTTTTGCTTTCTCTCACTAATGAAGGGGGCTGTCTGAGATATTTCAAGTCAATTCTCCAGAGGAACTACAGAACATAAACACCCCCTCATTACAAATACTTGTTGTATAAATGACAATGTATCAGATGACTGATTGGGCACCTCTAATGATTGATAATGACAACAGTCCTACAGATCAATACTAGGAAGTATTAATTGTGGATATGCTTTTAAAAGTATGCTTTTCTACCTTCTTCCAGCATCTAGAGAAACCTAACGTATATAGTTATGGTAGGTTCCTTTTGGATACCAACTGGATTCCAAACATTTTGGAATTATAAAATGTCCCACCCGTTCATTATGGTGAAGTTTTTTTAAACATTCTAAAACACCCAAATCCAGAAAACACACAACATAAGAATTTTTATTGGAATAACCAACACTATCTTTAAACATCTAATATTGTTATTTTCAGTTAGAGAGACCCCCCTCCCCCATGTTTTCAAATGATAGAGAATAAATGCCAACATAAAAGTCTCATGAATTGGGAAAAAACTAGTGGACACATTTTTGAACACTAGTGTTGTTTGTCTTTGGGGGTCATTTTTCTACCCCATATACAAAACTGTCTCTGATGTCTTCTGGGAAAAGACTTTGTTTAACCAACACACAACTTTCAATGCACATCAGCTTTCAATTAGCATGGCAATGAATTTCAGGTTTCAGCTGCTACAGGTTGCTGACCTGTCCACTTAGTGATGAATGGATTCGCTATAAACTTGCAATCAGCATAGCAATCGGCCTCTATATATTACACTGTGCGGCTGCCAAAAGCACCCCAAAAGGCCTTTGTTGTAGTGAATAGACTTTGGGCTAGTTTCAGTCCCCAGCAAGACTTGGTTTCTATGTAAAAAAAACTAAAATGCAAGTGGTGAAAAGATGGGGACATTGTTTGCCAACATCTCGAAAGCAGGGACTAAGTTGTAGGTCTACTTATGTGTAATTACACTGGAGAATGCAAGTGCCATGAACAAGCATTCAGGATTCAGCCAGACTCTGCTCCAAAAGCAACTGCTGCTATGACGACGATGATGACGACGACGATGACGATGCTACTTGTGGAAGATGTTTGGAAATGCATCTGGGGCTGTATCATTTCATAATGTGCATGGTGTGTATATGTGAATTTCAGTGCACACAGAAAACTAGCACATCTTACAATCTTTCTTCCTGGGATGACATTTTAAAAATATGAATGAACGAATGAGTGAGTGAGTGAGTGAGTGAATGAATGAATGAATGGGGGACCTGGAATGGCTACAGAGAAACAAAAGTGTCAACATTTGCTCATTTTCGGGCATTACTCAGTGGGAACACTTGGGGTAAGATGGCCCACTGAAGGCGATATTTTGTCCATGCCCAGGGATATACTGATTTTGTTTAAGCCATTCTGATGGTGTTTCAGGAATTGCCAGGGGTTATTTGTTCTGTCATCCACTCATGGCTGGAATTGGATTTTTCTCCTTACATTCGGAACAGTACGCAGAAAAAGCCTGCCAACTTCACACTTCACATAACTTTTGATGGCATGTAGCATCACATATCTTTCTTAGCTCAGAGTACAGTCCATGAGAAGAGCTCACAAAAAAGAGTGCTATGGAGCAGGGACTAAAGAGAGATCAGCATTCAGAAAAAAGCAAGCAAGCAAACAGAAAACATCACCTGGAGTGGCTATGGAACCCCAGAAGAATCCAAAGAGTCCCTTCCCTTCCCTACCCTTCCCTTCTCTCCCTCTCCTCTCTGTCTACTCTTTATATGGTGTGTGCTTGAGTCCTGCCTCCTCTGCCTCTAAACTGCTCTTCCTTGAGCCTAATAAACAGCTAAATCAGGTAACAGCAGCCTTAGGAATTCCTCCCTAGCTACAGACTAAGGAAAAAGTGGATTTCGTGAAAAAGTGCAGCAACAGGCACATTTCCAAAACGTGCACAGATATGCTTTAGCCAGTGGCACATGCGTCCATCAACACTTTCATCTGAAAACTACACAAAGCAATGCATACAGAGGCAGAGGAGGAAGAGGCAGCAGTAGTGGTGACCGCATGGAACTAGCAAATGGGAAGTCTGTGGAAATGGTCTTGATAGATTTGCTCATCCTTACTCCACACTGGGAATGAAAGGAGCAGCAAGCATTCTACGGTCTGGCAGATTTGGACTTGCCAGATGCGGAGAGACCCTGGGAACCAGAAACCTCAGATTCTGAAATGGGAGAAGGACAGGGACTTATCTCAAGTGCACCATCCCCAGGTGTTCAGGTAGGTATTGAGAATTGTCAGGATTTAAAAATGCAGGTAGGAGGCACGAGAGAAGTCCTGCAGCCAGCAGAGCCTGGTATGACTCTTGATCCCATGACAGGAGATCGGGAGAGATGTCAAAATCCTGTCTGAAGTTGGCTGCAGTTTTCCCTCCTAGGTTGGCTAAAAAGGGAAATATCAACAAGTCTTTGTGCACAAGGGTATAACCATTCAACACAAGGATAACCATAAATGCATGCCTTTTCTACAAGTCCATTCTTAACATTTTAGTTATTTTAGAAGAAGTTCAGGGAAGCACTTGCATAAGTAAATTTTTTTACATCGATAACTTTTCTTTGGAGGAGGGTAGTTTCCCTCAGTCTAAAGTTGCCTGCAGAAAAATAGCTCTCCTACACCCACAAATCACTGCATCTATTTAGCATCTCTTGAAGAGGTGTAATTTTTTTTTTAAATGTGACATTTGCTTCGTCTTTTTGTGAGTGTGTGTGCCAGCACATTTGTCAACATTAGTGCAATTAGCTCAAGTTTCATCAACTCATTGGCACAATCTGTTCAGAAAGCGCCATAGAATGCTGAAACTCCTAATAGGCTGCTCCAAATGCAGTCTAAAACACTAGGGAGTTCACTTGAATGCTGCCCACTGAAAACAGGATTAAACAGAACTTGTAAAAAGGGGGGGGGGAATCAAATCAACAATTAAAATGGAGAATCTTTCCAATGAAATGGTGCAGGCTGTTGCTTTTAGATGGAAGAAGATGGAAGATTTCCTAGCTCTGTTTGCAGAAAAGCAGTGAATTATGAGAGGGCAACTTACTACAAACCTTAGGATATGCACATACGAAAGGTGTATTTGGGATCATATAAGAGGATATTAAAGGAAAATATTTGGGTGCATTATTCCCTTATGGGCTTCACTCCACCCACTTATTCTCCTTTCTATGGATCCACATCTTCAGTAGCAATACGAGTACCATGAACATTTGCAAGCTGATGTCCAAGTATTTAATAAGCCAAAAAACAGCAAGTCTGAGAAAGTATAGTTGCCTTTTTGGGGGCAGGGAGATTCACTTGGCTTATACAGCCTATATTTCAAGGGAGGAATAAAGAATAAAATCCGAAGTTGGCTCTTTCTGTATGTTCCTGCCCACATGCTAAGACCATAATTTGAGACCTGGTCCACATACTTATGCAAGGGTGAACCCCTTCCGGGGTGACCCCCAAATTCTTGCCTATACTCCTGAGAGAGGACTACATATCAACTCTGTTGACTTCTCAGGAGCATGCAAGGAAGTTTACTTTCCTAGGCCTTTCACAAAGTATGCTTAGCTTTCAGCCTGGGGCTTCTTTTACTTCCCAAATGTTTTAAACTTGGCCTTCTCTTTGCTGATATTTATTTGCTGCTTTGATGTGGTTTTTTATTTTTTAAAACTTTTTAAAAATGAGGCTATTGGCTCACTGTGCTTGCTTTTATAAAGCACCCTACCAGACCTTCAGCAATGAAGAAACACATAGAAAACCATGAATAGATCCATCAATCAATACACAGAACATACAATTGATTGTAGGCCACAGAAGAACTGAGTAGATAGCACAAATGCCCTCTTCCCATATATATAGAACTTGAGGAGCAGACTTCCCCAACCTCATGCCCTCCAGATGTTTTGGACTACAACTCCCAGCAATCCTAACCACTGGCCCTGTTGAAAGGGGTTTATGGATGTTGAAATCCCAAACCTTTGAGGAAATGAGGGCTGAGAAGGTCATTGTAGTCTCTAGGGCAAGGGGGACAACTTATGACTTTTCTAATGCTTCAGCTACAAGTCCAATGGTCTCTCACCATTGGCAAAACTGCTTAGGGCCGATGGGCATTGTGGGGCTGCATGTGGATGCTGTAGTCTCAGTTCGTAGAAGACACTGCTAATAGGTTTAACTTTCACTGCAAGGGGGGAAATTAAGAAGTGTGGGGGACTTGGTGGTCCTGCAGGACTCTAGAATGTTGAATATAACAAAGTCTTTGAAACCAACTGTGCATGGTCTTGCAGCTCCGTGGGATGTCACCTCTGTCCCGCTGCCTTTATTTTTTCATATGCAGATAGAATCTTTCTGCTCAAGGCAAAAACTGGAACAAAGATGCTTTTAAGAAAAAAAGCGAAAAGAATGAGAAAAGAAATAGCACTTATTGATAGGGATTTGTCTCCACCAAAAGGCAATCCAAACAAAAGAAGCCTCTGGAAACATCTTAAATAACCGCTTGATCAAAATCAACTTTATTTTTATTTATTTTTTTAAGATGGAGAAGATAAAGCGTAAAGTCTTTTTCTGCCTGTAGCGGTGGCTCACTCATTCTGCTCTTGAAGGGAAAAGGCTGGGAAAAACAAACTTTAAAGGGTAAAAGTCACCCAAAGAAACTGTGTGAGGTCTTCTTAGGGTTTTTGACATTGCGAATTTCCCGCTGGTCAGTGTCAATTTGAAGTCGATTTAATGAGTGGCAAAACTAGCATGCCTGTGCTGCTGGAAACATCTGAGAATGGGGGTAGGAGTTCCTGCACACCATATTTACATAGCTGGAACCATATTTCTTTGTGAATGGGTGGGAGGGCCCCTGTTCCCACTGAAGCTTAAGTGCTAAATTGGATGAGTGGATACTCGGCAGGAGCTATCAGTTCGCCGGAGCTGAATGTTAATTATAGCAGTTTCCTTTCCTGCAAGTCCAAACTTAGCGTGTCAAGAAGAAGGCCGTAGGCCAGCTTGCCACCCCACCCTCCCAGAACAGGGTGACCACTTCTGAATGGCCACAGAAGAGGAAAGGCATCACCACAGAAGAAGAAAAAGAGGATGTTGGTTGCATAAATGTTGCATTTACTAATTTATATGTTTAGATGAACATCTGAGGAGATTATTCTACTTTAAGGATAAATATAGCGCATCTCCTTGTGGTGTGGAAGAGAGAGATTGGGGACCCATGTGCCCTGCTCCATCTGCTGAGCAGTTCTCAACTGTTGCTGGGCAACACCAAGGCCTTTGAGCTCCTTCTTCGTATGGCTCTTGCACTTGAACCAATCTTGGATTGAATGGTCCCTCAAACAGAGGATGATTTCAGTACAAAGAGCAATCTTCTGGTGTCACTTGAATGAGTGGATTGTCCTTGTAAAGAGGGCACATGGTCACATCAGTAAATCTTTCCCTTGAGCAGCTCTCTCCAAGGCCAAGCAACTCCTTTGACTGGACAGTCCATCAAACTGAGGGTGTCCTCTGAACAGAAGACTGCAGTTGAGGACACAGGTGCATCCTACCTAGGACAAGTGTTGGGCTCAAGGAACGGTGGTGATCAATGCCCCTCAGTGCAATGTGGCATCAGTGTTTATGTGCTTTCAGAATGAGTTTACCCCTTCTTTCCTGACCTATTGTTGTGGGCATAAATGTTGTTGGTGCCTCTTCCAGCACATGTCCTGGAAATAGCTAATTGGTGGAGCACATTCTTTTCAGGTTCTACACTAGTCAAGCTGGTCTTCATTGCATGCTTACCAGTGACTCATGGCCCAATCCGGGGACATGCGGTGCACAGCAGGCCGACAATTTGTGCTAATGCACTCCCAGCCTTAAGCAGCAACCCTGAGCACACACAAAAGGCTTTACAGAAATCAGCACTGATAGTTTCTGAATTAATGTGATTAGGGTTGTTCTATAAAAGTGAAGTCAAACAAGATTGCTTTTCCTTCATTCTTCCATGACAGGTATGGGCAACCTGCAGCCCTAGGGTGACAGGTGACCCCTGCCAAATGATCAATTCAGCCTTCTGGATTGATGGAGCTGTCCCTGCCCCAGCAGCTTGCTCAGTGGGGAGGAAAAGAAAAAGAGAAAGGGATGGGAAGAGACAGAAAGCAAGAGAGAACAAAGGGTGTGTGTGAGAGGGAGGGAGGGAAACCAAACTCCTTCCTTTTCATTAGTAGAACAGTCTCTAATCAGGGGTGGGAAGTTTGGAGCTGCTTGGGTGTTTTGATCTACATCTTCCCTAGTTCACATATCCAATGGTTAGAGATGATAGGATTTCTATACCCAAACATCTGCAGGGTAATAATTTGCTCCCTCTGTAAAAGAGAGAGCAGGCACCATAAAATACCCATGATGGTTCATTTCATTTTTAGAAGGACTGACTCCTTCTGAACTTCTCTTTCTCTCTCTGGTTCTTTAAGAAAGATGTTCAATTGGTATCTGGACTTAATTTGAAACTCTAGTGTTAATTCAGTTCTCTTGGCCATTTGATGACCAAGCGCAGAGGAATATTGTTGAGCCCAGAAGACCATGTTGGTCAAGCAAGGCTCAATGGAAGAGGGAGCTGCCCCAAGCCTCTTCCTGTACAGGAGGATTTAGGGGAAAGCTTGGGCAGGCAGTCAGTTCATGTCCTGATGGCACCTCATGGAGGAGCCATACCTGAGAAGGTTCACCACACAAGGGAGCAGCTCTCAGATACAGGCGCTCCTGAGAGTGACTCACCAAAGCAACAAAGGCTGACAGTTGGTGTTGGTTGCTAAGAATACAGAGATGCAACCCCTCCTCTCTAGGATCCTACTATATCCTTCTTTTGAAATTATCTGAAATATTTGCTGATTTGTTGTTGTTAGTTGCAACGTGGCCCCATGGACAACATCGTGGCCCCATGGACAACATCCCTCCAGGCCTTCCTGTCCTCCACCATCTCCTGGAGTCCACTTACACTCACAATTTGGTGATTGGGAAGCTACAATTATTATAAACATGCCCCATAGAAGCATTTTGAAATGCTTCTGTATCACATAAGGGCAGCATCCTTTCATTTCATGATCAGCAACCTTTCTGGCCTCAAGCTCTTTTCCTTTTCATTTTCCCCTCATCCCTTCTCTGATCCCAACCATCATAATTTTTAGCCAGGACCTTGATCTATTCCTCAACAAGTTATTCTTTTTAAAGCAACATCTCAGCTGTTCTCGTGTCCCCCCAAATGGAGAGATGCTTTGTGGATTATATTACATATATGGATCATGTATAGTTGGCTTGCTGAAAAGGCAGCAGGAGCTAACCTTGCCATTTCCTGTATTGTGTAGGATTTAGATCTGTAACTCCCATCAAATGGTCCATAAATTGTCAGCTAGAGAAAGTTATATTTCTCTGCATCTTTGCAACAACATGGCAGCTTAGACGCTTAGGAGTGTAGAGTGCTTGGAGTTTGTTTGCTTGTTTACCTGTATTATTTAACCAGGCACAAGATCAGCACACAAAATTAGACTATATAAGGTGTAGCTCTTGCCCCACCGAGATTCCATGGGAGACTGAAGGGGTTCCTGATTGTGTGTAGTGCAGAAGGTGTACAATGACAACTGGTGTTTTCCAGGGTGAATTGATTGCCTGTTTTCAGCACTGGCTGGTTGTTTCAATGCCAGCAAAGTGGTGTATCCTCTCTGGGCACCACTATGTACGCTTAACGGTCCATCCATGCTGCCGAACCTACTTCATGAATGGGCTTCAGCACCATGGATGGTCCCTAAAGTTCAGCCTAAAGGCCAGAATGGATACATTGAGTGACTTGACACTGCAGCTGCTGGTC
This sequence comes from Varanus komodoensis, assembly GCF_004798865.1. Taxonomy (NCBI): domain Eukaryota; kingdom Metazoa; phylum Chordata; class Lepidosauria; order Squamata; family Varanidae; genus Varanus; species Varanus komodoensis. The sequence continues at coordinate 41,468,758 of NW_025336481.1, read as the reverse complement.
TCCACTACCTGTTTTTCTGCTTTTGGTAACCCTCAAAGTGAGGAGAAGCTTTGCACTGATTCACAGATCTTTTAGAAAAAAGGGCTCCTTGCTCCCTAACTTCTTTCTTCACTTAAAACTGGGGTGAGAAGTGTTCAGCATGGGAGCCAAATATATCTCCTGTAGTTCCAGACTTGATGATCGCTGGATGTCTCACAATACATCTGGTGTAGAATGTGAGATAAATGGGCTAGCTGGGGAGGAGAGGGCAGATGACTCTGCAAAGCCAATTTAACAAGCAAGATTGGGCAGGAGGCAGCATAGAACAAGGGAGGGGAGAAGAGTGGATTCCTAGACCCAGTGAGCCAGTGCCAAGCAGGACGGCAGACCAATCTTCCCACTGCAGAGTGAGCCACCCTGAGGGTGGAGTCCAGGCTCTGGGAAAAGGAAAGCAGGAAAGGATCCTTTCAGTTTGGAATCAGCTCTTCACATGGGCAGAAGCTGCTCCCACAGATCAGAGGAATCCTTACTTTGATTTAGGCAACTTCTTCAAGTCTCTCATAGAAAACACCCTGCATCAGAACAAAGATGTGAAGCTCCAAGGAAGGACTGTATTTTAGGATACTTGTTGTTGTTGTTAGTTGCAAAGTCTTGTCCAACCCATCGCGACCCCACGGACAACATTCCTCCAGGCCTTCCTGTCCTCCATCATCCCCCAGAGTCCACTTAAGCTCACGCCGACTGCCCCAGTGACCCCATCCAGCCACTTCATTCTCTGCCATCCCCTTCTCCCTTTGCCATCTATTGTTCATATCTGTTTGCCTTTTGGTACCGCCCATGGGGTTTTCATGGCGAAGATACTGGAGTGGGTTGCCATTTCCTTCTCCAGTGGATCACGTTTTGTCAGAGCTCTCTGCTATGACCTGTCCGTCTTGGGTGACCCTGCATGGCATAGCTCATTGCTTCATTGAGCTACGCAAGCCCCTTCGCCACGACAAGGCAGTGATCCATGAAGGAGATACTTCTTTTGGTCTGCTGGAAAAACTGCATGAGTGAAATGTGCTCCCAACGCTGGGTGGCCAGCCCTTCTTCCTTTGCTCCATCCCCTTTCCATCAAGCGGCAGCCGTGGGATGGTTACCCAGTTTTGTGTGTCTGCCCCCTCTTCTCAGTCTAAGTGAGCAGCAGTAAGAGCCTTAAGTTCATTTATCTTGTCTCCTCGTCTATTTTCTATCTTTATTGTATTCTTGGCCTTTCCACTTCTTGCTCTTCGGGCTGGACATCTCCAGAATGTAGCCCCTGAGAATAGCTCTGCACTGCATTAAGCCCCCATGCTAAAAGATTTTCCCCACACCTGACCTATGAAGAGCACGACGAAGATAAATCACAGATTGAGGACCCATAACCAGAGCAAGACTAGCTAAACTTGCCTGCTCCCTGTCCTTATATTTTTAATCTGCAAAACCAACTTGGAGTGTGCGGCCCTTCAAATGGACATTTCCTCTGAATACTGGACCATCTTTTGCAGTGCATTCCATGATCTTTGGACTGCCTCATTCCACCCAGACTGGCCATTGGGTGCTTCTGGACAGGAAGGGAAACAGACACTGTCCTACGTGAGCCAAGACTTTGCCTAAGCAACAGTGGACTCCCTCTGCCTAGTGCATTTTTGTGTTTCCCCAGCCCCGTGTGTCCCCAGTGTCGTCCCTCTGCTTTGATTTCTCTGGTCAGTCAGACCTGATTCCTGGCACACCCCCTGGCCCCAGCTCTTCTCTGATTCGTGCCTGCGGCTGAGCCCTGCCCAGGATTGGTAGTACATGCCCAATCGGGTGGACAAGTGGCTGGGAGGGTCTTGAGTGGTCCAGCTTACCAGGAGTCAGGGATGTCACATGACCCAGAAGCTATGCTGCAATGCAACCCATGGGGGGCACACATACAAAACTGTCATTGCCATTCGCTGTGTCTGGATTTATGAAGTGCCCGTGGAGAAAGGAACAGAAGGTGGAAAAACTGGCCCTTTGCTTGGTTTCCAGGTTGCACTTTCACATTCACATTCACATTCACATTCTGTGCTGGGTCCTTTGCATTTATCTCACTTCCCTTGCAAGGCTCTGGGTGAGCTGAAGCTTGCGCTCTGCTCCTAGGATGAGTGAGAATTCAGTGGGGCCTGGCTGCATACACACATTCACAGCTGCAGAGCATCCTCGAGTAGAACAATATGAAGTGAGGACCATTATTAGAACTAGCAGATGATGTGGTGCTTTTGTGATCCTTTATTTATTGGCCCCGCTCCTCTAATCTATCAAAGCTGCTTTGTACCACTTCTGCAGCGCGAGACATCCCTGCGGCAAACATAAGCATGGATGATTTTCCTCATGAAGCACATTCCTCGGTTGATCTAAAGAGTTATGAGTTGCTTTCCAAAGCACTTCCATTTCTGGATCAAAACTGGTGCACGAAGCAGATCTGATGAGAAGCAGAAGAATGAAGAAAGGGCAGGGCGATTCACCACGTGCTAAAGGCCCTGCAGCATCTGCCAGGAGCAAAGTCGGAGGCCCAGTGCTGATGTGTGTGTGTGTGCCTGTGCACATACACAATGCCTTTATTTTCTTCTTGCAGCTGGCCTTTTTCAAGGCACTGGGACTGAACCGGTGCTGGAGGTCAGGATTGGCAGGCACCGGCCAGGGCCCATGCTTCAACAGAGGGAGAGTGCTGATCTCCCAAGCTCCTCATGTTGCTGCTATTTGCCGTCACGCCCAGCTCGGTGCTCAGCTCCACTTGTGCAATGACAAGGGTGGGAACAGGCCAGGGTTGGAAGGACAGGGGTGTTGTGTGACTCAGTCCCAGGACAGGTAGAAACCTCCTTCCTGGTACCCATCTGGAGGTGGTTACAAAATGCTGTACTTGCCAAGCTGAAAATAGCTTGGAAGCTTTATTATCTTGCATGCAGGAGGTTAATAATGTTAATTGGTGCTAATACAGTACTAAGTGAAATGCAACACTCTTTATACCTTTTTGGCATGCCTGCTCTATCCTGCTTGGTGAACAGTTTAAATAGAAATGTGGCTTTCTTCTGCTTGCTCGGGGTGCCAAAGGATATTTACATTCCTGCATCAGAACACAAGGAACTTGTGCATTGTTGCTTCGGAAAAAAGGAAAGTGACCTTTCTGGACACCCATCTCATTGTTAGAAACAAGCATCCTTCGAAACACCCTTTTTATATATAGGTCACCATGAACAAGTCTTTAACATTTTCTCTGTTGAAATGCAAATTCTCTTATTAACCCTTTCCTCAACAGGTGAAGCTCAAGTGACTCCAGCTTTTCTGAGCTCAGCCTTGAAGCTTGCCCTGCCTCATTCCCATCTCTGAATGAGACAAATGCTTGCCAGTGTGTCATCCAAATGGGAAGCATAAGCACCAAGGAGCACATTTCCCTCATTGTCTGAATCATGCGCATGTACATTTTCACCCAAATGCATTCTCCTAACATGGGTGTCTTCACCTCTTCATTGAAAGATTGGCAATCTGAGTGCTTGCCCACAAAATAAACTTGAATTTGCATTTGAAGGTCTGATTAGAGTAAATTCTGGTCTTAAATGAATTGGACAGGAAATTACCTGAGCTGGACTTCACCATGTCAGGATAGTGCAGATAGTACCACGCTTGACAATTTGTGAATGTTTCCAGTGCTCCTGTTTGAAGCTTCAAATGGGACATACTTTGCACGTTCTCTTTTCCAGGCCAACAATCATGCTATTGGATAAAAGGGCAACTGGAAAGAAAAGCCTAATGGTAGAGAGTCAGTGCAGCCCATAATAACAGGAGATTGCAAACGTGACCCCTAATACTTTGATTACTTCAAAGGAGCAAGGGGTGGGTCTATTTTCCAGAACAAGCGTTCCTTGTTCTGGAACTTTTGGCCACCGAACACTGAAAGAATACATGAACCCTTCTTTGTCTCTATTGTCACACTGACTCCAGGATTGGTATAGTCCTTTAAAACACCAGAGTATGCCGTATTGTATGAAGAATTAAGTTGTCGGCCAAACAAAACACTTGACAGCCTGAATGTTTTATAAAGACATGAAAGCATTTAGGTTCCAGCAAAACAGCCTTTTGCCTTTTCATTGTGCATCTTTAGATTAAAAACACCCACTTGATCCAAGCGATGCTTGCCAAAGAGATGGAGAGTGGCTATTCATCTGCAGTCTATTATTTAATAATTTAGCTGGATACAGCTATTAGAATAATAATTTAGCTATTATTTAATAATTCAAGGATGGATTGTTAAATGGATTGTTTTTTATGCTGTCAATTCACCCTGGGGGTAAATAGTTCACATCACACAAGTATAAAATACAATCAGTAAATGTGTTTTTCTGAGTCTGTTGCTCAAAGATTGGATGGGGGTGCTGCAGAAGCAAATATTTCATAAGCTTGAAGGAAGGAGCTTGAAGGAAGGAACAGTTCTTTGGACTGTGAACCTCTGTTGCCGGGTTAGATCTGCACTGTCTCCTACTCATGGGGGCAAAATGACACCATTATGTTCATGTTCACCAGTATAAGACCTTGGATATTGGAGGTAACATATAGCAATTATGATTAATATCAGTTCATAACCCTATCCCTTAATTTGTCTATTGCTCTTTGAAAACAATCCGAGCTGATTGTCGCTTTCACTAGCTTGCACTAGCGAGTTCTGTGTGCTCTCTAAAGAGAGCACTTCATCATACCTGCCCTGAATCTCTCCAAAACCAGCTTCATACTTGAATAACCCCAAGGTCTAGTGGAGGGGGAACGTTTTCCTACCCACTTTCTTCTCACCGTGCCTTCTCAAAAAATACAGTCACGATGCCATCGAGCAAAAATTACACAAAAATGGTGGTTACTGATAAAAAACAAAAATACACAGATATATCTTAGAACCATTTCACAAAATGTTAATTTCATAGAGAGGAGGCATTTCCATTTGTGGAGTTGTATGAAACCTGCCTACACACCAAGAGTGGGCAACTTTGTGCGTGTCAGAAGACTGCACTGGTACAAGGAAACACATGCGCACACACACCTAGACACACACCTACGCTTCAAAGACACACACACAGCAAGTTCCTGAAGGTGGGAGAAGAGACGTGACTCCGTGTGAGGCCTCTGTCTCCCTTTATGTTGTGATGGCTGAACAAGAAACTTTTGTTTCCAATTGTTCTGTGCTGGATATCTATGAATTATGACCTGAAGAATCGCATTGTTGCACCTGTGGTGATGCATAAGCTAAATTCTGCTTGCTATTTATTTTTCATATTCACCCCTGTTAGGTAAACACAAAGTTTTGTCAGTGTTTCATACTGAAAATCCTCATGTTATCATGAGGATAATTGTGTTTTTATTGCCCAAGACATCTGGTATAATATAATTTTCAAACAGAAGAAAGAATAGTTTATTTTCCTCCCCCAAAGCCATGAAATAAGGCACTTTTTCTTCTTTTTAATTAACTACACAGCCATACCTGAAGCAAGCTGGAGCAGATAGGTAGGCATGCTCCAGATTGGGAAAGATAAGCAACACAAAAAACACTTTTCATTCAGATTTTATATGCCACACTTTTTTCATTACCATATTCTAGAAACGTGCCATGGAAATTGTTGTGATTGCTCATTTTCCCTCAAAACACCCATTATCGATTTATGTAATTTTTTTGCTTAAGCACTTGAAAATATGTGTAGGGATGTACCAAAATAGAGGAGTTCATCTTGTTTGAGTCCAAAGGTTTCCCTGCCTGCTTCTGATCCAAGGACTGCAAATGGGCGGAATCGGACCCACAAACTTCTGTTTCTAAGATCACAGTTTGTTCATGTTTTTAATGTTGAAAGAAATCTGTGCAAATACTAACTTGAAAAATATGTATCTAATGTTATTTGAGCAAGATCAGCCAATTTTGTGCAAAAAACAAAACCCAGAAATGCCACGGCCGTGGGGCAATTTGTGCAGTCAGCTGATCCATAAATTGCACTACAGCCGTGTGGCTTTCAGGTGCTTATTCATGCAAATTTTATTAGTGGTTGAAGCTGCACAAATTGCAGTCTTTGTGAGCTGATGCAATTTCTTCCACAATGAATCAGTGCTGGCTGACCGAATCATGGACATCTATTAGATGCCCACCACCATATTGGATTCCTCAGGAGCCCTGTGTGTGTGTGTAAATGGGGAGGCAACATTAGCGATTCATCTGATGGGAGGGGTGTCCTCCGCCTTGCGCAAGTGACATGTGAGTTTCCATAGCCTTGTGAGCAAGTGTGGGGGGGGGGGGCCTCCGGCAAGCGTTCCTGGAGGCCCTCAGTTGCACTGTCACACTTGCTCATGAGACATAGCTTCAGCCGGAGAGAAGGGGGTTCTTGTTTCTTCTGCACTTTTCCAAGTCCCATCACTCACAGAAGCTCTGGACACCCTGCATCACTGCCTGCCCTTCCGCAGCTCCCAAATACTCTCTGGTTTCTTCCTCTCCTCAGGGAAGTGCCCTCTTCCCTGAATGCTCAGGGCCACGTTTCCATCCCTATGAGGACCTGTGCCAGTTCAGCTCTAATGACAGCACTGCACAACTTGGGCTGCCTTTGCCGTGATGCCAAGCAGAAGTGAATGGGGGGCTTGCTCTCCTCCTGATGTGTTGCACTACATCTCCCAGAATTCCTGGGAGAGCTGGCAGGGGTTGACATCCGAATCTCTGGAAGGCACCACATTTGAAAGGCTGATTTAGGTAAATGAGGCTGCTCTGTCTCACTTTCTTCTTCCTTGGCCCAATTCCCATCCCTCAGATGTGGGACTGGCTCTGTTCTTCCTTCCTGGATTCCAGGGTCGAGACAGCATCCTCCCAACATTTAAATCCGATAGCTTCCATCCCTGATAGCTTCCTGTGAGATGCCATGGGAAAGCATATGGCAGAAAGGAAATAGCAGTGTGTGCGCTCTTAATGCCGAATCACCCTGAAGAATAGATGTAAATAACATCGAAATGTAGTGCAAAGTCTCGTGGCAAAGTGGCTGACCCAGCCTGACAGGGGTTGCAGTGTGCCAACATGATGAAGATCCACAGTGGAGATCGACAGGGAAGAGGGCAGGAGCACCAAGAGGCCCGGCGGAGCAGGCACACCTTCCAACAAACGCCATCCCTCTCCTTCCCGTATCTTGTTTATTTTGTTGGAAACTTAAGACAACTTTGCCAGAGGCAATTACATCTCCAACTGAACAGACTAGTGAGCCTTGCATCTGTAGCTCTAATCTATTAAAAAAAATCTGGGAGGTTGTTCTGTACTGTCTTATGCATTTGATATCTTCATCCCTCTCGAGCAGACAGTTGGAGAACCATAAAACACTAATGTATTCTGTTTTATTCTGCCTGTACTCAAGGCCACTTCCCCTATTGCCGTGAAAGCAGCGTCTAAGGGTGAAACAGAGTTGTTCTTCATGTTTTGTTGCCTGCTGTTTATGTGTGACACATGTTAGGGCCATGGGAAACTGAATTGAAATCCAGAGTATGGATTCTCTGGCTCAGGACACATTATGTCAGTTGCCAGTCAGAGTACAGCACATCCTCATCACCATCACCACTTTCTGCCATCTGAGATGTTCAGTTAGATAAAATCCCAATAACAGCATCTTTTAAACAGGACAAAGCAAAATTATTGAAAGCCGAAGACCTACTGAAATATTACAAGTTTCACCGTCTGGTTAAACCCCAGTCAGGGTGGAGCCAACCCGGCCTAGCTTGGAAGGAAGTTCCAGAGTCCAGGTGCTGCTCCGGAAAAGGCTCTGACTCAAATGCTCACCAACCTGCATTCTCTTGGCGATGAGATGAACAAAGCCTCTGAGGGAGATGGCACATAAAGGCAGGAGGCAACGGGAGTCTTCCAGCTATCCTTCCCCCAGCTGTTTAGAACATCATAGGCCAAAAGTAGCCTCTTGAATTGTACCTGGAAGTGAATCAAAACACTAAAATGTTACAACGATGGTGTGTGTGTGTGTGAATTTTAATGCATTTGCAGACAGCAACTTGATAAAACATTTGATAAGCTTGGAAATAAATTGGAAGTCAGTACTGTTGGTTCAGGATCGGACCTGTACAATCTCTGAAACAAGGCAATTCTCTGCTCTTCACACCAGACACATACCTTTTGCAGTTGCTGTAGTTGAGTTTGCCGGTACTTTGGGCTGCTCCACACCAGGCGTATTTGTTTGCTGTTTAGTTGCAAAGTCATGCCCTACTCATCGCGACCCCATGAACAACATTCCTCTTGTCCTCTACCTTCCCTCGGAGTCCATACAAGCCCACACCCACTGCCCCAGGGACCCCATCCAGCCACCTCATCCTCTGCCGTCCCCTTCTCCTTTTGCCATCTATCGTTCCCAGCATCAGGCTCTTCTCCAGGGAGTCCTTCCGTCTCATTAGGTGGCCAAAGTATTTGAGTTTCATCTTCAGGATCTGGCCTTCTAAAGAGCAGTCAGGGTCGATTTCCTCTAGGACTGACCGGTTTGATCTCTTTGCATCAGGCATGTTACAATAGTCTGAACAAGTGCCCGGCTTGACTGAATAAGCAAAGGCAGAAGTCTCCTAATATTTATGCCAGGCATTGGCAGTCCAAATGATTCATGCATATGCAGATGATTCTGCCACCAGCCTGGACCACTGGCAGGCTCCACCCTTTGCTTCCCTGGAAGAATGTTATGGAGCAGAAGGACCAGTCTGACCCTCATCCTTTGGGTGAGGAAGCATAAGGAAAACAGGCCAATGCTTCAAGACTGTGGTCTCAAAGGAAAGCATCCTCTGGTGTCAACCAAAGAGAACTGCCTGGTTGTGTGGCTGTGTGTAGGCATCAATGGTGTGAGTTAGATATGGATGCATCATGCCGATGCAAATTTATCTAACTCAACACGGTGAATTCATAACTGTGCAAAACAAAATCTATTTCTCCTTTGACATTTGCATTCTCTGAACTTTGCAAGGAAGTTCTCCCATTTTAAAAGAAATCCTTAGCACAAAATAAAATGCATAAGAAAAACTGCCTGCAAAAATGCTTAGGAATGCATTTATGAGTACATATATGCACAAACATGTGTGTGAATTTTCATGGAGACTGAAAAAAAAATGAGCTGAGTTTCATACTGGAAAAAGTCTCAAAAGCAGAGATAAGCTAGACTTAAGACTGGAGAAATGAGAAACTGAATTGGCAGATTTGCTCACTCCTAGGTGAGTATAGGGGTGGGGAGAAATGTTTTGTGACTACCTTTGTCTGGTAAGACATGGTGAGCAAAGTTTGATTAAATCCTGGGTTCTAAATCTGCAAACAAAATTAATACATCATATATGAAAGGGCTAAACAGCCCTGGGACCAGCAGCATATCAGGATAATCAATATGCAGGCCAACAGAAAACAAAACCCAACGAACGACCCCACTTCTTGCTCACTTCTATATCCAGGTTCCTGCAGCAGGTCCATGAGCCACAACACCTTGCCTCATGCCTTTGACTGAAGGGATGGTTTCAACAGTTGTAGAACATGAAGGTCTGCAGAGGAATAAAATAGCAACTGGAAGGAAAAGGAACGGATGGGAATCGTCATTGTGCTCTTGCTGTTTAAAAACGTTAGTACTGCCAAATGTGAAGACCAAAGAATGGTTTGGGGGTGGGGGAATAGAAAGGCACACGTAAAAATGGATGGGGGGGGGTGGATTTTTTTTTCTCATGAAAGGCAACTTGGATATTGTGCACACTGGGAAATCAGTGCAGAAATTTATTTTGGAAAGAAAGAAGTTTCCTGCTATTTCCTTCTACCAGAAACGCAGAACATTTCAATTTTTCATTTGCTTTGATGTTTGACATAGAAAATTAAACAACTGTAGTATCAGGTCAACATCTGGCAAGTTCAGGCAATGGCCAGAGCCCCGTCTGGCTCCTTTCCTGGGTGCCATTAATTTCTAAAGCTGCCCAGAGTCCAAGTATGTTGGGAGAGAACGGAGCACCGTTGGACATTTAAATGGCACCTCCAAGTCCGGGGAATGCGACGGTTGTCCTTTAGTGCTCCACCGGGGCTCATGGAATCCCCTCCAAGACAGCATTAAGCCAAGGACCTCTCAAAGCAGCAACTGGATCAGGTCAAGTGTATCAGAGCTAGAGTTGGGGTTTCTTCTCCGTGCTCGCCTCTACTCCCAGTCAGCACAGGGTAAGTAGTAATGGAGGAATGAGTCTATATCCAGTCCATGTCAGTTCCATCATTCTATCAAATGTCTTAACCAGCCTGTTAATTAAAAACCTCTTGCACAAATCTTTCCCTAAGATACACATTTTTAGACACAATGGTTTCCAGCATACACATTTTTGGATACAATTGTTTGGACCAACAACTGCTCACAACATCCAGAGAAGTGTGCATTCTGATCCATGTATTTATCTGGAGACTACCAATTAGGCCAGACAAAATTGCTCCCCGTCCCCAGTAGTGGATGGAACGTGCACCCTAAAATATGACACAGGGCCTTTTGCAATGGGCTGGCATTCCCTGGCAGAAGTGCAGGGCTCCTTTAGCAGATAAGACAGTGTGGAGGGATTTTCCCCAAGGCAGGAAGTTTGAAAACCACTGTTATTCTTTAATCAAACATATGCTCAGAGATAAATGGATTGTAAGAATGATTGTTATCAGGCACAGTGAGATATGTTAGACAGCTAGCTGGGAGACACAATTATATCCTATCTAGCAAACGTATCCCACATACTTATTTTGTTAATCATTGCGAGAGTTCAAGGCAAAAATGAGTAGGACAAATGGTGGAAACAGTGGGCATGATTTGATCCTGAAGAGCTCTTAAAAACAACACTACATAATGCAATCCATTGAGTGCTTACTTAGAAGGAAGTTTATTTATTTATTTATTTATTTATTTATTTATTTATTTATTTATTAAAACATTTTTATGCCGCCCCATTCGCCGAAGCCTCGGGGCGGCTTACAACATAGATCTATGTTGTAAGTTACAACATAGATCTATGTTGTAGATCAAGTTCTACTGTGTTTGCTATGATGTACTCCCTAGTAGATTTAATGTTTAATTGATTTATATCCTGGCTTTTTCTTATAATACACACTAAGTGTCTTACATCTTTCTTCTCATCCTGCTCTCAATCTGAACCCTGCAACAACAACCCTTTGAGGTAGGTTGGGCTGAGAGGCTGTGCCAGTCGGCTCCATGGTTGAGTGGGGACTGGAACCCAGACCACCTGAGTCCCAGTCCCATGTTCTTAATCACTATACCACGTTGGCTTTGTAATCTAGGATTGCACTATATAGCTAGTGGGGAAAAATGCAGGGTGGTCTTGGATGCCTTCATCTGCCCAATTCCCTGTTGGCAAGAGGCAGGCAGGGCAGCAGGAGAAAAGGAAATTTTACCACCTTCCATCCTCGAAAAGAAAGAAACAAAGAAAAGACAGATAGATAGACAGACAGACAGAGGCCACTGCATGGGCCTCCAAGCCTATAAAGAACGCTTCCCATCCAGGAATACCTTCTCTTACTGGGGAAACTGGGGACACCTTCTGCTACCACTGCTGTCTTACACCTCTGCTGCCACCGTAAATCAACAACTTTTTATTTACATATGCTTTTTTCCTAAAATAGCCGGAGTGAGTGGGCATCCCTTATATCCACATGCGATGGCCAGAACAGCCCTACTCTGCCTCTGCAGGCAGCTTTTCATCCATATTTCTCCTTGACTTGGAGGCTGCCATTTACCATTTCCACAACACACAGCATCACTTCCAGCCCTGCCAGCATCACACGCACCTTCCTGATGCAGTTTTCTCTTTGTGGGAAACTTTGGGGTTTATTTAAGGTGTGCCCCAATAAATCAGGCTGTCTCCTTGAATCTAAGAGTCTGCTGCACAAGATGGTAGATTAAACAGAATCATGAAAAGCCAAGAAAAAGATGCAGGAGCTTTTGCCTTTCCAATGGTAAAGGAACCTAAATAATGCCAAAGCCAGTACGAATGTGCAGTAAGTCCAGCTTCATTTGTATGGAAGCAAAGTTACAGTAAAAGTAATTGCACATTAAATTAAAACTGATTATCTGCTACCACCTAAGTGAAACTAAGCAATTATCTGAAGCTGCACCCAAGACAGACAAATGTTAATGAAGCATTCGTAAAAGTTGCATTATATTCCTTTTATTTTTATTGAATAAAATAGTTTCAGGACTGATGAATGATATCATTTGTGGAGTACCAGGAGAGAACATATGCTCACACTCCACCAAGTTTCTCTGGAGGAACAACCTCAGCTTGTCAAAAGTGGCACATGGTACCAGGAGGACACATCGTTATGCAGAAGACTTGCATATCAAAGAGAAGAAGCTTCCCCCCCTTCTTCATTTTGCAGTCTCGACTCTGCTTTGGATATTATCTTTTTCCCTTCTACTTGCCCTCTCACACATGCGGACCCCTCAGTCTTACACAAATGCACCACCTTTAGATGGTGGCATCAAGGGATGGGTTCAAAAATGTTTTCCGGCTATAAACAGAGCCAGTGATACGGCACTGTCATTTGCTTTTGGGTTTGGACTTACAGAATAGCCAAGCATCCCCCATTCACATCCTCAAAAGTAAGCAGGGGAACATGCTCTCTGAAAATGTTTGCACCTTCTCAAACCTGTGCTCATGGCTGAACATGGCACAAACTGCAGAGAAAAGGCAATTGAACACTGTGCAAGGGTTAGAAATGTGCAATGCGTACAGTGGCCTATGGAGAAAAGTTGCACACTTTTGAAAAATGCCCAGAGTTTCGTGGAATTTCCCTGTTGGAACTAATCACAGAGCAATCACGGAAATCAAAGGAGAGACAAGTGCCAGTGTTCAGGGGCATGTGCCAGGAATCAGGCGCAGGTGCTGCGCAAACACCACCTCTCCTTTGCATCCGCACTGCTGCTGCCCGCTGGTTGCCCGCCACTGTCAGGGTCAGGGCCTGCGTGACCCTGCAAGGGCTTGCAGAGCCAGGGACACCTTTGTGGGCACTTGCTGGGAACAGCTGAGGAGCAATGATGCAGTGCAGCTGGAGACCCGAAGGCCAGCATACAAGGCTTCCTTGCACAGCTGCTCTCTGCCATGTGAGTTGTTTGGGTGACTTTTTCTGCTTTGTCTCTGCATCTCCATACCTTGCTCCAGCTAGTGCCCTTTCTGTTCTTCCTGGCTTTCCTCTGAGTAGACGCAACCTCACTCCAGCTTGCGCCAACCCTCGCAGCAATGTCTCTCCAGCAAACTGACCCTGGAATCTGACTGCTCTCCTCCTGCTTTGGCCTGGAGCTGCTGACTTGCCCCCAACCCACAGTGAGCTCCAGACTCAGCTTGAGCTCCTGCCCTTGTCCCAGTGTCCTGCCCTTCCCTGCCGCCGTCCGTGGCCCAGCCCTCAGAGGAAGGGTGTTTGGTACACCTGCTTCCAGTGTCTCTCTTCTGCACCAGCACCACTGCTCCCAGCGGCAGTAGGAGGTGTGAAAGAAGGTTGATCCTCAAAACAGTGCCTATGGTGCCCCCCTCTGCATGGGGGAGGTGGCCACTTGCACACCTGGGGCTCCACACACATTCATGTACTTCCCGTTGGACAGGCTTGCTTTGCAGGAGAGAGGAAGCACATGGATGCTAGAGGGACAGACTCCAGATCAGGTCATTCCAGCCCTACCATGATGTGTAGATGCATAGTTTAACCAACCGGCCAAGCAAACACAACAGAGCCTTGCTTATTCCCTTGCAACTCATTAGAGCAAGGGCAGGAATTGTGGGCCCTGCAGATGTTTTGGTCTACCAGTCCATTGGCTCTCTGCATTGACTGTGCTGGCCAGGGCTGGTGGGATTGTAAGCCAACAATCTAGAGAACCAGAAGTTGGCATCCCCTGTGCTGGAAGCAGGATACCACAGCTCTGGAGATTCTTAAATATCTCAAACCTTACTGGGTGTGCCTAGTCTCCAGAAGTGCCATTTTTCTTGGAAGAAAGCCACGTCATAAATTAAATAAATAAACCAAGAAGCATCATTGCTCCATGATATGGCTCTGTTTAAAACAACACAACCTTGCATTTCCAATGCAAAGGTCAAGCCCACACCCCATGCTCCAGCCTGCGATACACAGCATGTTTCAAAAGCCATCACTGCTCTTGGCCTCATCCCCAGGGTTCACCTGTCCCGACAGATGTTTACTGCGAAATGCCAGCTGAGTCGCACTTCCCTGCCACTGTCTGCCTTCTGCTCCATATATCATCTCTCCTCCCCAAAATATAACATAGTAATAGGAAAACAAGTTTGGATTCCAGAATGAATTCTGTTGATGATGATGAATGAAACAGAAGAGACAGGTTGATTTTCATAAGTTAAATGGAACTCCGCTGTGCCGAGTGCAAAGGCATCAGATGGGTTGTGGGGAGGAGGGAAGGAAAGATTGGTGACCTGAGCAAACTTGACAAGAGAAGGAGGAAGAATTTATGTGCAATGGCCTAATGTCATTTGAACAAAATGATATTTGTTCTTTGCTTAGGAGGAACCAGAAATATGTCATTCAGCCTGATGGACCTCATACAGCAAGGCACTGAAGCATGGCTCCAGTTAAATATGACCATCATCTCTCTTGAATCAATACATCTTGCTGGCGGATTCTTGCCAAATCCTATCCTGATCCTCAGTAGGAGACAAAAATGACCATTATTCATTGGATCATTTTAATCGTTTATCCCACAAGTGAAATATTTTCCCCTCTGTCCACTTGCCAAAAGCAAACTATCCACCACACAAATATAATACCAGTAAGATCAGCAATGTGTAGAAACCAGAAAAAAACCAGCATAAAACTATAGAAATCATGTAAAAAAGTCTGTCTGAGATTAGAAGGTTTTGAATGCCTTTTTTATACCAGGGCTTGGAAGACTTTCCCTGGAAGAGGACTAAGTGTTGGCTTATCTCCTGATCCTTTGTGAATCTTTCCAAAATTGAATGGGCTGGAAACTGCTTGTCTTTGTTGAAATTTCTGGTCCACGTTGCTGACAAGACCTCTTAAGCTTTGGAAGAGCTGATCCCTTAGATCAAAAAGGAACTTAATGCAAGAGCTCAAATCTTCTGTTAAGTTAATGAACACCAAGTTGGGGAATGGAGGAGACGTGTTCTGTTAGTATTTTCATAGAAACCTAACTAATTTCATACTTTTCAAACTGTCTGCACTCCAGGTCTGTCCCTTTCTGAGCATCCAATTTGATCTATAGACCAAATAAACAAACAGCGTGCATATTCTTAAAAAATGCACATGAAAAAGGTGCACCTTTGAAGAATTAGCCACTTGCACACTTTAATCAATGAGGGAAGAATGCCTGCATTTGAAAGATGCAAATTACTGATGTGTTCCTATGGAAGAACATGCATAAAATAAACACACACACATGAACACGCACATAGTGTGAAAAGAAAAGCAATAACAGCTCACAGTCTGATAGAGATGCAGGATGAATTCAGCTTTGCAGAGGGATCTGGAGAACCCTGGTGAGTTTGAGCTTTGCTTGAGCATCTAATCCATTCACATATTGCAGACTGGGCTGAATATGAGAAAATACACATACTGTGTTTTCTAATGTCCCCTGTTGACCACATGGTTTAAGGTGAGATGTGAAGTAGCAATGTACTGGCTCACAATTAGAGCTACAATACTTGTATCTCCATGACATGCTAGGCTGGTGTCATGATAAAAGGAGTATTGGACTTTAAACTATGGAGATCCAAGTTCAAAGCCCTCCACAACCAGAAAACACTCTAGATGACCTTCAGGTTTTCCCTGTTCTGCTCCCTAGCACTGTCTCTCCCTAACCTGTGTCAAGGTGAGGGTAGAACGAGGTTAGAAAGATGCGCAGAGATGTTGCAAGGGATTGGAGGATGTGCTATTTGGCCTGCCCTGTGCTTTCTCAGCTTCTCCGCTGCCCTCAGATATGGTAGAAGGTGGCAAGACCTCGTGCCTCTCAAAGAAAGGGCAGACTATGCATGCAATCAATCAATCAAGTATACATAGCAAACCAACCCAAGATTTTGATGCGATGTTGTATTTTAGCCAAAGTTGCTGTGCTGGCTGTGGCTCTAAGGTTTCTGGACGTGTGTTTGTTTCAGGTGAAGCACAGCATGCAAGTGGATAAAGTCGACTGGTTCTGTACTAATCATTGGATAGGAAGAAAGGTCCAAGTCTGGGAAGCTCATGAGGCATGTAGATATATGAGAAGTGGACCTCAGGGAGCAGAGCTTAATTAGAGGTGTTTGAGAGGAGGGAGAAGCGATGGGGAACTGCTGCCTGCGTATTTGCCAGCCACCTTGTCTGTGCCCACTCATCCTTCTCTGCCCTCTCCTGGCTGCAAAGGTCCTCTGGGTGGAGAACCCTAAAGCCACGCTGAACTGATTGGGAGGGACCCGTACAGGGAGTCAGACCATTGGTGCACGTAGCTCAGTGCTGCCTAAATTGACCGGCGGAAGTTCAACAGGGTTGCAGCAGGGATGCCAGGAACTGAAACGGAGACTTCTGTATGCGACACATTACAGAGCCTTGATAGCTACAAAGGGCACAGAAGTCAGGCACAAACAGGGGCAGAATTCAGCCAGGGTGGCCACGTGTCTGCTATGGCTCAGGATGGTTTTCTTTCTGTGAGCTTGCAAGAGGTCTGTCTCGTGAAGGGATCCTCTGTCAGGAGGGCTCTCCTGCCCAAGCTCGGTTTGTGTTGGCAGCGCAAGTCCTGTGTTCTACCAGGGAGGGCGACGCTGATGTGAGTGAGTGAGTTCCTTTTTCTCTAGGGGCTTTACTGCCATTCATCCTCTTGCATTGGTCTGTGGGCTTCTCAACTCTCCCTTTGGAGCAGGCTTTTGTCTTTGGTGAGTTCAAGAGGAGAGTGGTGGCACCGGAGACAAGTTTGCCAGAGACAAATGCATCTGTCTCTTGCTGAAGGCTCCCCCTAATTTAAGTTCCTGCTCTCTCTAAAGGTTCTAGTCCCACGTAGGGAAGTGCCAGGTTGGAAGATAAAGGACCAGAAGAAGGAAGAGCTGGGCTTAAAATTCCCTATCAGCAGCGGCACCGGGACAGAAGACTGCGCAAACACACAGTTCACCTTGTTAGTCTTCCACACTATGATGAGATGTACTATATTTCTATTTAATTACTGCTCCATTTGTATCTGTGCATATAAAATAAGACATGGAAACAATTTCAGTCCGTCTCCTCCTTGTTGGTGATGCATTTCCTCTTTTTCAAGTGATTTATCAGTGGCCTCCCTAAATTTTGGGTTGTCTGCATGGAGGACCTATCAAGTTATTTCGGTAGGTTCAGTCTATCTAGCTATTAGTATTCTTATCTTGGCATCCCAGTAGCTCACCATTTGCTTGCGATAGCTTCCTGGTATTTAATATTTTACTTGCGGTGAGTTAACCAGAAGCAATAGAATGTTTTGAAGATTAATGCCCAGTTTATATATTTGAACCCATAGATATATACATAAGCAGAGGGACACGGCTGCCAGGGTGCAGCAACGGTTTCACATGCAGATGCCTGTCCCTGTTGGCAAAATGTCGACAGGGCATGTTTTCCCCTTCCCTGCCTGTGGATTTTCACTTTCCCTGAGAGGAATTCTTTATCAAATCCATACTTCCTCTGTCGGTGGGAGGGAGCATGCTTGCAGAAATCAATTTCAGAGCATTTGTTTTGATTATCATTCTTGTTTCTCGCAGTTAGAAGGGGGACCTGAGGACCCTGAGTCAGATGCGCCACTTCCTATCCATCATCCACTTTCCCAGCAGTCCTGGCCTTGAGGTCGGGGCAGAACGAGGAGGTTCGGGGAGCTGTGCAGAAGAAGAGTTTGGCTCAGGGGGTCTTGCAGCTCTTTTGGACTCTCTGGCTAGATCTTGAAAGGGCAGATGAAGGATGCCGTGAGCAAGAGAATGCTTCCTGTCTGTTATACATATAAAGGGAAGTGCTTCTTCACACAGTTCCTATCTAAACTATGGAATTCTAACCCAGAAGAGGTAGCAATGGGCACTGATTTGGGAAGCTCTAAAGGAAGATTTGTGGCGGAGAGGGCAAGGAATGGCTAGCAGTCCTGACGGCCCTGTGCTCCTTCCAGTAGGGCGGGGACGGAATGGTTATGGATATCAGCTGCTGAGGAACATGGGCAGGGTTGGGGTGAGGCCTGTTTGTGGGCTTCCCATGGGCAGCTGGTGGGCCACTGTGTGGACGGAATGCTGGACTGTTCAGGCCTTGATGTCATTCCATGTGGCTCTTCTAATGGAGCATCTCAAGGCTTGCAGAGCGAAAGGTTGGGGCAACAGAGCAGGTCAAGGATCAGATCGTAAAGTTTTGAAAGCACGGATTTTTTTGCTTTTCCAGTCTGCAGGAAACTATTTTTGTTATTGCCTGTGCTTGAATTAGAATCACTTATTTGCAATATAAATCACCTCTGGTTGCTTTATTGTGATCACTCTGTTGCAGCTGAATTTTAGCATTTCAGCAGTAGCGGGGAGGCAATTTTATTAGGTGAGGCTTCTGCTAAAATGCCCAGGCAATGAAATGAATGAGTGACGGCATGTGTATGAAGTTGGCACACTGTTTGTGCTTCTCCATTCACTTCCATTACTCTTTTGCAGCCCAGGGTGGCCATGTGACCTCTTTACAGGGAACAGTCCTTTATCTGGAGGAGTCCCAGAGGACTGCCCTCTTTTTGGAGACCTCCTCTATTTAAAGGCCGTCCAGTCCAAATTCCTATTTAAGGAGAATGAGACATAAAAATGGTTGCTCACCAGCAACACTTGGACAATGGACTGAGCAAGACACAGGACTCCAGTCGCAGGCTGGAGTCACTTTCTGGTGGGGTGGACCACATGGCTATTTAAATGATTTAATATAAAATTAAATTAATATACATATATTTGATGCTAATACATTTCATCTTTTATCCTCTTCTTTGACGATGTAGCTCCTCTGTTATGGCCATTCATCACTGGCCATCCTATTGGTATGAGTCTGAGCTCCATTCTCTGTCAACGGTTCTGTCCTTGCACCTTAAGTGAGCTCCCCACAACTCCAAAATGTTTATTTCCCCTCCCCTATCCTCCCTTATAGGTAAAACAGGCCATTTCTTCTTGATAATATACATGATGCATGCTTTGCGTACTGAAAAGTCATCTGCAGGTAAGATAGGGCACTTGGGTTAGTGGCTTTCTATACATTTCTATTTAGTGCTTTAACGCTTGCAGTCCATGGCATCAGTTCTGATTACGGTGACCATGGAGTGCATGGCAGCTCAGAGAGGACTCAAACCTTCTATGGGGGTCAGTCTGTCCCGACCTCGCCTTCCTCTGGAGTTAGGATTCCACCCCTGGATGCAGCGACTCTGACGATTAGTTGGTGATAAATACATCATCGTAACACAAACCAGCCCGACAGTGTTTTACAGCTGTCCTAATCAGATGATCCCAGTCTGCAGCCCTCTGTTGTAAATCAGGCTTAAAGTGCAGATAGTGGGCCTGCTATCTGATGCCTAGAATGAAAAATATTTGTTTAATGGGACTTTAAATCATTTGTTTTCAGCAACACGGGTCCTGCTGCCAACACGATAGCTTCCCACCATATTTTAAAGATGCTCTGTCTTTGCACACTAGAAGAATGACAAGGCAGTGATGCAGCTTGAATACACAGCGAGCCATCGAACGACATGATATTTTCATAATGTAATATTAGCATGTTATGGAAAACTTGCGCACGTGGTTTGCTTTCTAGGAAATCCCCTTCCCTTGATGTGCTAGGGATCCTTGGATGGGCAAAACCTTAATTTGAACCCCTGCTTTGGATGATCTTGAATCTTTGGGCAGGAGACACAAGAGGCAAAGCCAGCATCAGATTGCAAGAAGATCAGTGTGGCCCACATCACAGCAGGCTGCAGCTTGGGAGTGCTCCTCGACCCAGAGCTGACTTTGGAAGCTCAAGTGTCGGCGGTGGCGAGGAGCACTTTCCATCAGCTTCGGCTAATCCATCAGCTGCATCCCTACCTGGAGGACAACTGCCTAGCGACAGTGATACATGCATTGGTTACTTCCCGATTAGACTTCTGTAATGCGCTCTACGTGGGGCTGCACTTGAAGATAGTCTGAATACTTCAGATGGTGCAAAATAGAGCTTGCCAGGTTGCTGACAGGGACTGGGCGTTGTTCTCATATAACCCCAGTCCTCTACCAGCTTCACTGGCTTTCCATCCAAGTCCAGGATCAATTCAAGGTGTTGGTAATCACTTATAAAGCCCTTACGGCTTGGGACCCGGATACCTGAAGTATGCCTGCGGCCATATTTGCCCTCCCACCCCTTGAGATCGGCAGCAGAGGCCCTCCTCCGGGAGCCTTCCGTGAGAGATATCAGGAAGCAAAGCACCCAGAGGAGGGCTTTCTCTGTGGTGACGCCCCATCTGTGGAATGCGCTCCCCAGAGAGGTCCACCTGGCACCGTCGTTATTTGTTTTTCAGCTCCAGGTCAAGGCCTTTTTATTTAAACAGTATTTTAATAATCTTTAATATTTATAGTTTTTAATTGTGCAACCAGTGTGTTTCCAGGTTTTAATTGTAATTGTACTTGTTTTATTTATTTATTGCTGTGAGCCATCCCAAGGCTATGTAGCAAGGGGACGGCATAGAAAAACTTTAAATAAATAAACCAAGATTGAGTTTATCCTGATTCTGTTTGTAGACATTTGAGGAAGCTGTCAACAACCGTGTGCAGCTCTCATCGAACACTTGTGAAGCACCTAAGATGTATCTGAACCTATTTCTCTGAAGTTGAGAGAAACTCTGTGATATAGCAGTTAGCATGGCCTTGTCTGGGTTGAGCTCACTGGACATGATTAGCTGTTGAGGCACCTGAGCAGCTGCAGGTGGCTATAACTAGAAAGGCAGTATTGACTAGCACCTTGGTCAGTGCTCTCTCCGCAGGAGTGAACAGGCTGTGTTAGTTCTTCCTGAAAGGAGCTACGGTTCAGTAAGGGATGAGGAGCAACTGAGGGCCCAAGTAGGTTGGTCTCAGCTCCAGTCTCTCCAGCTACCTCTAGTGTCCAGGTAGACCTGGTCTCTTTGGGTCTACACCCAATGGTACCAACTGCCACCATAAACGGCTCATTTCTGCATCCTTAAGATCAAATGTTGCTCATGGACCATTGAGGCTTTGGGAGAACTATTCTTGAAAGTCTCAGCATCATCAGTTTCCAAAGGCTGCTGTGTCTTCCTTCCTTCCTTCCTTCCTTCCTTCCTTCCTTCCTTCCTTCCTTCCTGCTGTAGGGTGGAAAAGAACCACGTATGCTTTCTTGCACTCCCTGAAGGTAGGTAGCTTTATCAGAACTCTCTACCAATTACACTTGTTTGAAGAGTTGCTGGTATTGTTTCTATTGTCCTAATTTCCCTCCTAGAACTCTGCTGGTACTCAATTAAGCTTTTTGGAGATTCAACTTTATTTTCAATCTAAACCTATTATTTGTACAACTTCTCATCTCTGGTTTAATCAACTCAATTCATACCTTTGAAATAAATGTATTTCAAGCAAGCATTTCTATAACAACAACAAATCATTCATCCTATTATAAGGGAAGCTACAAAACCTTTTCAGGGTATCATTCCAAAAATTAAGATTTGCACATTTTCATGTTCATTTGTAAGTTTCAGTGTGCAGACCCTGAACTGAATGAAACTATGCTTGGAAAGTTCCAGCTTGCCTGCGCTTGGAGCCCCTTCCTAGTTTTAGTGTCAGTGAGAAAGTTTATAACGATCTTCCATAAGGAATATGCACTCCACCCTTATATGTTCAGTACCACAGGCAAAAGGAAGCCAGCTCTTAATATGGCACATGCCTTCCTCTAGTCCGACTTTCACTCCAAGTGCCAATAAAAGGGTGATTTCCTGGGCTTTGTGCAGTTCTTCCCCCATATTTTAAAGGTTGCAATGGTCCTTCTAAGGCATAGTTAATTGCAGGAAACATTTAAAAGTAAACTGTGTGGAGATGGGGATGGGGATGGAATGGGGAGAGAGTACCTTAGTCCTTTTCTCCTTCAGCTCTGCCCACCACAGAAATCTGCCCACAAGAGCTTCTCTGAAATGGAGTACATACCTTGGGCCAAACAAAATTCATCAGCAGTAAACCCTATTTTCAGGTAGATGGTAAGCTCCACTTGTTCCTGGACTCTACAGTTGAGCAGGACAAGGAGAATCTGGGACCCATGGAGTCAGGTTCCTCAGGGTGTCATCCGGAGGGCCTCTTCATGAGTGACACTCTCCCTAAGGAGGATGAGGGATCTGGGGACCCAGTATCTCTCCCCGTTACTCCAGGACCAGCTGTGACAACAGGGCTGTGCCAAAGTCTATCTCTGGAGACACAGCTGCTGCTTGGCCCCTCAAGTCCCACTCAGTGGGAAGAGTGGGAAGAGGAGGAGACAACCACTAGCCCCTGCTCCAGATAAAGCTTGCTGAGCAACAAGACCCCCACTGTAATAGCTCTCACCCACTGCCTGTGAGTTGCTGATGCCCTGGCTCTTGGAGGACAGTTCCTGAGCTGAGACAGCTCCAGCTTCTGATGGACCCCAGGTGGTCCAGGCTTTGCTCTCCAGGCTCCACTCCTGTGACGCAAATCGTGCTGGACAGCTCTCTAGCTAGTCCAGTTCTCTTTGCCTATGTACTGGCTCAGGCTGCAAGTATTCCTTCCTTGCTCAGACATTGGCAGACAGGGTCACTAGGGCGAGCCAAGAGGGGCTGAATTGACCAAGACACTATGCCTCAAGGTTGAGTGGGGATTCAAGCACAGTTATTCTTGCTCAAAGTCCATCCCATGACTCAATGTATAGTTATAGCTCTAAAGGAGGAAGAGGTTGTTGTAACCCCCCTCTCTCTATCCCTATCTCTCTCACACATCAGTGAGAGAGGTTAAACTATCATTCAGGAGTGATGCCAACTGTAGTAGAAGAAAGCCCTTGGAGAAGTTCTTGGAAGCTACATTCCAGTGGAAGGCATGGTTGAAAGTATAAGGGGTGGGACAAAGGGCAAAAAGGACAGGTCAAAATGCCAGCAGATCTTAACATAAAGCTCTTATTGCCTGGAACTAACAGTCATGACAGACAGTCCACCTCTTCTAAAATTCCACAAACTGGTGTTGGATGGGGATGTGTCCAGCCCAGGAACCCTGGAAGGACAGTTTGGGGGCCTACGTGGGCTGTGCTCCTGCTGTAGGATTTGGGCCTGCTGTAGTGTAATTTTGACAAGAACTCTTAAGGCTTGAATTGGAGGGGGTCTTACCTGTAAAGGCAGCCTAAGGAAGAAATTTAAATGAATACGCTCAGCAGGAAAAAACCTGTAACTCAGTGTAGGGAATTCTCTTGGATGGAGTGGGCTGGTCTCAAAGCCCACTTCCAATTTAGAAAGACACATGCTGTTTTCCCCCCTTCCCTGCCACTGGATTCCAATAAATACCTGAAAATGGATCGTCTCCCATTGGTCAACAGAATAGTCTTCTTTTTCAGCCCAGCCTCTACCACTGATCGCAGGAACCTTAAATGGGGGTGAGGTAGCCACGGGGTCAATCTCCAGGACTGGTTACAGCATGGATACAGCCTCTCACATTCCAAGTTTGCCCATGATCAAATGCTTGCGTTGATGTCTCTCTTTTGGGACGACCTCATAGGATTTGTCAGTGCAGGTCACGTTTGCTTGGTTTTGCCAATATGTGAATTACCTTTCCTCAACCCTCTACCACATCGCTGTATCTATAATAGCCACTAGGGGGCAACTGAGTCTATAGAGGGCAGGCATAGGTAGAAGACTTCCATCATAGATGGGCAGGTGACTTCCACCATCATAGGATGGGTTTTAAACTTGCCATCGAATGACTGAATGACAGATGACTGAATTCTGGGGTGGGGAAGGGTGGGGTTGGGTTGGGGGAAGAAATCCAAATGCAGAACTTTTTTATCTGGGTGTAAACACTATTGAATAGCAGTGAGGAACTGAGTGCAGATTTAATTAAGGGCTGGCCCTTGATTTCAAAATAATGCACATCCATTTTTGTGGGGCATTGGGTTGTGTGTGTGTGCGTGTGTGTGTCCATGAGCCTGAGGGTGTATTGGGGAGAGATGGCAGAATCTAAAACAAACTCCCCTCCTGTAGTTTTCCCTTGAAACAAGCTGATGGTGTCAGCCACAAAAAAAGCTCTAGCATAACTAGATCAGTCAGAATTTAAGGTTTCCCAATGCCCTTTTATAAATTAGTGATTTCCCATCTGAACTGAATACTGCACAAGTGTGGATGTAAACAAAGATCCTCAGAAACCAGCAGAAACCAAGAGGGCCAGCGATGTGTTTTCTGTGTTGCACTAGCTCAGTAACTATGTACTTATTGGTGTTCAGTGGGGAATTGCAATATAGACTTGACAGAATAAAGACAGAGGGGAGTTTGTGGGCCTGATTCTGCTTTTGCTATCTCAAAATCAAGTGGAAGAGTTAATTGTGGATTTACACGCAGCATCAATGAAAACAGAGCAGGCCTCCTGTGAATTCCTGTTTCTCTGTTGCTGTGAATGTGGGGGGAAATTAATAAGAGTGGAAATATTTGCCAGCTAAAAGTGGTGGGAGAGATTCTGAGGGGCTGCACTGTACAATTATAATACAGCTTCCATATAATCTGAAGTCCCTGATCCTGCCTAATCTTGGAAGTTAAGCAGGGTCAGGCCTGGTTAGAACCTGGGTGGGAGACTCGAATCTTGCATGGAGCAGCGGGTTGGGCCAAATGGCCTTCTAGGCTCCTTCTACCTGTATGACTCTATGATTCTAATTGACTCTTCTTCTTCCTTCCAGACCTTGTGGTAGCCTACGAAATAACACCACCCAATAAGAAAGTGGATCTGCTCTCTGTGTTTGCATCCTATTAACTAACCACAAAAACACAATGACCCTGGAACTCAAGAATATGAGAATTTGAACGGTATGTAGCATGCCAGTTCCTTAGAAGGTATGATCTAACACTGAAAGGTTCTGTGGTATTTGGGCTGGGGGGAGGGGTTGTATTGTTATGATTACAGGGAAGTAGAAAGGAAAGTTTAAGTTTCTAAGGTTAAGTTTCTAAGTTCCCAAGAAAAAGGCTCAGCTCTTTTAGGAGCTTTGTGTGCTCCTACATACAGGTACTACCTGCAAGATAATATTATGACATATCCACAGCTCCTATCTTCTGAGTTCGGGGTTACAGACATGCCCTCTTCCATAATAGTCTATTCCACTTAGATATATAAAAGAATAGGGATATAAAAGAATTTTATTTCATTTTGCAGATCTACTGAACTTGCACCATTGAAATTCCAAATGGGAACATCTTTGAAAAAATGCTCCCACATGTCTTAATTTGCACTCATATCCAGAAAATGTATTTTAAAAGTGTGCTCTCTGAAGTGCATTTTGCAGCCTGTTTTCACACTTTGGTCGATGGGAGAAAGTGTACACTTTTTAAAAAGGGTGTGTGTGTGAAAAAGTTCTTTTCCATTTAGTTTTACCAAAAAAAAAAAAAACAGGTTGCAACCTAACAAGGGTGGAAGAACCAGAGAGCTCTTTATAATTCTATCAATTGTCCTTGATAAACATGGCTTGATTCGCTCCTTTTCTCAATTTGTGACCTCTGTTTGGTTTGCAGAAATGGAAAAAGTCGTACATTTTGAACAAATTGTGCATTTTGCAGCATTTGCACACTTTGAGAAAGTTGTGCATTGTGAGAAAGTTGTGCACCTCTATATTCTCCACCATTATCTTAGCTGCTGCAATTAGGACAAGTCAAATTTTCTAAACATTTATGAAAGGCAGTTCCATGTAGCATGCATTGGAGTGCAATTCCGTGCATGTTTAGAGAGAAGAAAGTCATGGCCGGCTGCGGAATGCGAGGAATAGTAAGACTCGCATAGAACTTACATGCATGGATTGGGACCTTAGTATCTCCCCTGGGCACGCGTCCAGATCCTTTGGAATTTGGGAGATACATCTTTTAGTGTGCAAATGGATGCACAGCAAATGTGCTGAAATCAGTGACAAAGCTCTCTGTACTGTATTCTTGCTCAAGTCTCTTTTTTCTGTTCTTATGAATCGTCTCTGCCTTCCTTGTCTTTGTCCCCTTTGTTGTTTGATGTTTTTATTGCTTCTGGTACGATTGGCTCTTTTGGCTCTTTTGCATGGCTGGTCTTCCTACCTGTGAAGTCCTTCGGCTATGGCGGAGAAGGAAGAGGCAGCAGTCCTGCTCTGGCCCCAGGCACGGAGCACATGTTGTGGCATCCGGGGCTGGGGGCATGCAACTGAGTCATTAGACTAACTAATTATGGGAAGCTCTCAGGTTTGGGCTTTGGCAGGTCTCCAAGGAGACAAAGACTTTTCCGCACCCCCAAAGCAATCATTTCTCTTCCTCTACCACCCCTTGGGATATTAGCTTTAAGCTTTCCCACAAAGTGAAATGGGATACCTTTTTGTTTTCATTCAATGTCCCATCTGAATAGCCACAGAGCATCAGCTGGAACTTTTTTCCACTCTCCAGGAATGCGAGTAAATGAAATACAGTATACAGTGCATTCAATAACAGCTAAGACTTCAAAGCTTTCCTAATAACTAGGGCATAAATCTAAAATATGTGGCTTGGCACTTCTAAGAGTTCTCCCCTTTCTCATCGTGTTCTTTGAAAAGGTGGCTTTATTCAACTTCTCGAGTCTTCTCTTGTTCTACAAAAGCACTTTTTAGGGTTTCATTGAGGTTTACATGCACCAGTGTTCAACAAGAAAGGCTTGTGTGTCAATTATTCATTGCAACGGCTTTCATCTGCCTGCTTGTTTTTTTATTTTTTTAAAATAAAAAAATAAAAACCATGATCATTTCCCTCAACAGTTTGATGTTTAATTTAGAATAAAAGTCCAAATCTTTTTTTCCCCCCACAGTGAAAAAGTTTTCCTCGGTTTCAAAGGGGAAACTGAGATTTTCTTAAAAATTCTTTCTAAGATGATAATGCCAGCTACAAATGAAAAAGCAAAGAAAGCTGTCCACCTCAGTAAAAGGCATGATCCTGGAAGGAGGGCTGGTTCTTCATTATGTTGAATTCAATCAGCAATTCAATTCAATTCAAAGGAGCGGAATGAATTCAGGCACTCTCCACAGCTCATTTAATCTGGATTAAATCATAATGCATCACATTACATTGTGACCCTGCACCTACAACCACGCAATTGGATTGCAATCCCTATTATCCCCAGCCAGCATGGTCAATCACCTGTCATTTTAGTATTCTCTACATGTTTTCATCTAAGCCACTGGAGGGCATCGGGTTACCTATCCCTGACCAAGAGAAAAGCTAAATGGAAATCCCAAGACAGAGCCAACCTCCAGGGGATAAAATAGTCAAATTTCTTAGTTGTCCGTGTTTTTTTCACTTTCTTTTAACATCTGTACTTCCTAAAAGAGATTTCGGGTGTGGAGGGAGAGAGAGAATATCCTTTTTCTCTTGCTCCTTCATTTCCATGTCTCTGAGATGACCACGTAGTTGAGATGAGTGCCAGCGAAATGGACTTCAGGTGCTCTGGAGAAGCAGGAGCAAAAGGAGGGACTTGAGGGGCTTGTGCTTTAGCCTGCCATAAAAAGCTAGAGAAGCAGCATTTCCCTGCCTATAATCAAGGCAAGAATGTGTGAAGAGAGAGAAAGGCATTCCATCAGTGATGAGCAGATTTTCCAGAGACTTTCGCTCCATTGTCTGCTGATTTGCAGAGTCAGAATACGGGCATATCTTTGTGGAGATTTGCATCCCCCAAAATGTGCAAATCAGCACCATGCACAAATCAGTACAAATCCCACCCCAAACCATATTTTCACACTTTATTCCCTGGAACAGTATGTGCATTTTGAATTTGCATATCCCATCTGTGTCTAAATATGCACAACGGTATTCAAATTTTTATAAATCTGCATGACTTAGGAGACCCAGCTGCTATGGACTCTGTGTGGCGTATTCTGAAAAATCCAAACTCATCAGAGTTTGTTGTGAGGGTCTCTAAGGCAATACATACAATTGAGGGAAGCACCGATCCCAAGAGGTAAATGGAGTCCTCCGGTCTTAGAATAGCTTCAATGGACACTAATTTTCCATTGGCTATTGGCCAAACATCTCCCTTTTTTAAAGCTGCAGTTTTGGCACAAAACTTATCAGAGTCCATTAAGCTGAGGTTCTTACAGGCTTGGAGCTTCATCACTGTGGAAGGCCTCCATATACACAGAGCCCAGGTTTGCCCTCACGCCAGGTCAACACAGGAAGTCTATCACAGCATAGCTTTTCTAAGTGATAGGAACGTGTCAGGTTCTGTCAAGGTCTCTATCTGAAATCCGAACCCCTTCCCAGGAATGCACTCATTTGCATTCATGTGACAGGCATTCACCCCCTCCTTGTTCCTTCTGCATTCTCTTGAACCCTGCAAAAAGCTCTTCTTTATGCTTAGGAGACCCTTGAGAATGGTGTGGGTAACTGCAGATGGAGCAGAGCGTTGATAGAACTCACCCCTCTTTATAGGAACAAAAAGAGAAAGTTAAGATTCAGTCCAGCAGTCCATTCCAGCAATTGCATCTGAATAAGAATTAAGACAAGGTTATGAGAGTTGCTTTTCTTGTTATTTCTTTTTATTCTTGTTTTCATCATTAAAGAAGATGCTGATTTCATTTTTCATTTGTAAAAATCATCTATTATTATTCTTCCTTGCATGAATTTCATTGCTGTTGTGTATGAGAATTCTATGTTGGGGTTGAAGTACGTATTTACTAATTTGGTCCTGGTTGATTTTGTTCTATTTAATTTCAGTGTCGTGAACACATTCTTTAGTGAGTTAATCCAATACACAGAATTCGATTTATTCCCTAACAAAAGTGGCAATTTATGCAAATGGAAGCATGGTGCTTTTTAATAATACATTTTCTGGGTCCTGTGATTTGCACAAATGGGCTTATGTGGTTTGATTTTGGAGAGGCTGAGTGGAGGGAGTCTTTCCGTTGTGCATCTGGGATCAAGTTTTTCTTGTGTCTTTAAAGTTCTGTAAATGGGATTGTGGTACATTTTGGCTATTGTTGGTCCTTTACATTTGTGCAAACAAGGTCATTTTGTGTACTTTTTTTAGGGGTCTCTCACAAATCCACCTGTCTGAGCCATATTCTGACCTTGCCGAAGAACTTGTCCGTTTTGTTCCTAGGACCACTGAAGTGAAGGATGAAATTGACAAGTTCTTCAACAAGGACAGAATATGGGTAGGTCAACCTAAAGGGAACAGAGTGTGGAGAACATGAAACTGAAAGGGATATTTGCCATGGAAATTATGTTCAACAGGCAAATTTGTGAAAGAACACTCCATATGCGTGCGGGGGGCTATTTATGCTATTTGCATTTGGACAAATTTGAAGTCCTAAAAATAATACAAAAATGAACCCATCTGCACCAGTGTTAAGTCCATTTGACTAATAATATAACCCATTTGTGCAAATCACAAGGCCCGAGAAATGTGTCTAATTAAGACGTGTGTAAAAAACAAGCATAATAAAAATATTATTTCTGGATCCAGAAGAAAAAAAGCTATAGTCCACTGACACTTAGCATAATAGAACATCTCTACTCATGGTTTTTTCTTTTTTTCTTCACAAGGCAGCAGAGGACCTGTTTGCAATGGTTGACTCCTAGTGGTGTCCTTTTATTTTCCCAGAATTTTTATTTATTTATTTTTCGATTTATATCCTACCTTTTTCCTACCAAGGGCTCAAGGCAGCTTACATCATTCTCCTCCTCCATCTTATCCCTACAACAACAACCCTGTGAGGTAGGTTGGGCTGAGAGTCTGTGACTGGCCTGAAGCCACCCAGTTGGCTCCCTGGCCGAGCAGGGACTAGAACCCAGATCATCTTAGTCCCAGTCCCATGCTCTTAAGCACTACACCACACTGAATGCCCAAATATTGTCTTATGCTGTGGTATTTGGGGAGGGGTGAAAATGGTGGCTGCCGAGGAAGACGTACGAAGGACAAGGGTGTCTTGGAAAGGAGCAGGCAGTTCAGGCCAAAAATCACGTTCGTCGTTTCAGATGAAATATCCTAAAGAGCTCACTGGGCTCACCGCTGATCTTTTCCAAGTGAGAACCACCATTCTCAAGGCGAGCGGGGGTCCCAACTTATTTTGCTTGCCCCCACCCTCCTGCTGTAGAACCCTGCAAATTTCCCCTATTTGCCCTCCTGCCCCCTGAGATTGGCAGCAGAAGCCCTCCTCTGGGAACCCTCTGTGAAAGACGTTAGGAGACAGAGAACCTGGAGGAGGGCCTTCTCTGTGGTGGCATCCCGACTATGGAATGCGCTCCCCAGAGAGCTGCGCCTGGCGCCGTCATTATATGTTTTTCGGTGCCAGGCCCAGCCCTTTTTATTCAATCAATATTTTAGTATGTATTAATAGTAATTGGATTTTATTGTTTGTATTTTATTAATTACAGCCAGCATGGAATAGTCAATTTATTTATTCTGTTCTGATTTATGTTGTTAAGCCGCCCAGAGACACAAGTAATGGACGGCATACAAATTTTATCAATCAATAAATAATCTGATACAAATTGCAATCGAAAGAACAGGGCCTCCATCTGCAGAGCAGCAGCTGTAAGAGTCCTGATAGTCGGGATACATGTGGTACGGCTCAGGCGTGAGGCGAGTGGCGTGAGTTTTGGCCATGCTTTGGACTCTGAGATGCACTCTTCAGCAGCAGCCACCTGAAAGCCAGCCCACACCCCCTGCCTGCCCCAGTTCACAATATCAGACTGCTACTGAGAGTTCAAATGAATAAAATGGGCAGCGTGCCGAATAGATTTTTACCTGCTGCTTCCAGGCCAGGCAGGAGTGCAACTGATCTGGCGATGGCACGTTTCTCATTTTGCTGAACTGCAAGACAGAAAGGGGGGGGGAGGATGAAATTAGGATCCCTACTCCGAGAGTCATCTGTTAGGAAGGCATCGAGAAGCAGTTAGCGACGCCGCGCACCGCACCGTGTAAGGAGAGCATGTGCATAGAGGGGCAGAGAGTCTGCGTGGGTGCGGTCTCCCCTCCCGGTCCTTTTTCTCCCCTCTTTCTTAAGCTCGAAGGAGAGATATACTTGGCTCAAGCACTGAGCAAGTTAAGCTCACAAATATTATTGAAGTGTAATAGCACCCCCTGCCAGGTTTCAATTACAAACTACATTTCACACACACCAAGAGAAAAATACAGCGCAAAATGTCGGTGCTGAAGTTCTTGCATGACTTCTATAAATGCCTGCCATTATTTGGGGGTGGGAGCGGGACACCCACCTGTCCTAAAGTGCATGCAGCAGGCAACAAAGAAACGTGCAGAGACACATATCAGTATGATCATCTATGGCGCAAAACCACACACACTTAGACTGGGATCAAAAGAAAACTTCCTTAGGTTTGCATAAGAACATCAGAGGCAGCATGTGCTGGTCTGCTAGGAGCCGCCATGCTGGCCCCGATCCCATTGTGGCAGATTTTCAGCCCAGATGCCTGGAAAATTTGCTTCCGTCCAGTTTGGGCCATAGCTGACTCAGTTTGCACCTCCCAAAAATGAATGCAGATAAGCTATGCTAAAATTGTGTTCATTTTGAGTTTGGAATATGATTAGTGGAACAAAAAGATGGATTAAAAAGTAGAGTTGAAAAAAAACTTGAAAAAGAACCGTACTTTTGAACAATGTGCAAATATACTTGAATTATTTGGGAATTGCACAAAATTCAAAAAGGGTGTTCAATTCATGTGTGCATTTCAGGAAAAGTCTGCACTAAAGTTGCATATTTTTTCATACACTCACAATCTGACATATTATGCATAGCAAGATGGAGATGAAGGACCCTAATGCCCTCAGGATTTGCTAATTCATACACCGTGTGGTGAGGGACGGTTGCCACTAAGAAATTTGCTACACCTACACATGTTGGACTTTTGGCACCTTGTTGGCTCAAGGGAAGAAAATTGGCCAAGTCAGATTTTTCCCTTGTGGTTTCCCTTCTTAAAGTGGGCTGCAATTTACAGATTCTTCAAGCCATGGACATCTGCATAAATTCCAGCCACAATTTGCTCCGTTTGCATAAATTCCAGCCCCAATGTACAGAAATTGTGAAAACTGCAGCTGCACATTGGATTCCTTGCACATCCATACACGAAACATGTCCTAGGTATTCATCCATCCTGTCCATACATCCATACATGTCCTAGGTATTCATCCATCCTGTCATCCATCAGGAGTCCAAGGTCTGGTTGAACAAAAGGATGGGAGCGGGGACTTTAATAATGGCCGAGCTATTTGAATGGCCTGGGGAGGAGAACCCAAGGTGCTAAACAGCGGGGCAGGATGGAAAGCAGGTGGAGTGGGAATAGCTAACGGAGATGGAGAAGAGGGGAGAAAGCAAGCAGAAGATGCTATATCAAAAGGATCTGAGGCAAAAGATGTGATCACGAAAGATGGGAGGTCAGGCGAACAAAGACCAAAGGTCAGCCACAGAAATGCTTCCAGAAGACAGGCTGGTCATCAAGGAGTTGGCTGGGCAGATGAGAATGAAAGGAAGCAGTGCAGTCAAAGCTGAGCTGGAGGCTGGAGGCTGGAGCCTGGGTTCCAGGCTGTTGATGCATCAGCTCAGGCCAGGCATTTGGAAGGCTGTCTCAGTGACACTCTGCAGGGATGGCCCAGGCTGCTTGGAAAAGAGGTTATTTCCACCCAGCCAGGCTCCCATTGATTGGTCACGTCACATGGTCCTGATTCAGCTTAAGAGCCGCAGGTTAGTATTATGTATTTAAATACTTTTCACTTCATTCTTAGCCAAGAAGCTTTCACAGAATGTGAGAAAACAGTGCAGTGCTTGTCAGCAGGCCTGCATTCTCAAAACAAGATAGGGACGTACAGAAACAAGGAAATGGGTCTCATTTGAGAAACCATTGTTATGAAGCTTGCCTGGCCATTTAATTTGGAGTTGTTCTATAGGAAAACATATTCATCTCATTGAAAATGTTCCCTAAAATCTTCCAATTATTTTTTATGACCATTCCAAATGAATCACTGCATTTCGATGCTCTTTGGAGAAATCAGCACCAAAGGAAACCAGCAGAGGTAGACCACTGGCCGTTAGAGAAATGCAACTGAGTGAGATACATTCCAGACTGAATTCTTGTCCACCCCCCCTCACAAAAAAGAGTAAACCCCACATTCAGGATGGATTATGGACCAGCCTCCTGGAATGCCTGATGCTTCTTGATTGGTCTGCTCTCTTAACCCAGTGTGGTATGATTAACTGCTGGCCCAATCGGCAGTTAATCGGGAAGCTGTTATAGCATGCCTGATTCTCAGAAGCTGCCTGGCTCCTCTCAGGATCTTTTGGCCTTGACCAAAGGAGCTGAGAATGCCAGCGCCTTCACTTCTGAATGAGGTTCTGAGACCACAACTTCTATGATAGGGTGAGTGGGCCCAATCCCTACATTTCTAGAGTTCAGAACCTGCTCTATGATCATAAAGAGGGTTCCATAAAAGAGTGCATGCTTTGCAAAAATGTCAGAGCCCAAAATCATAGAAACATAGAGTAGTAGAGTTGCAAGGGGCCAGAAGGCCATCAGGACGAACCCCAGGTCGAGCTGTTGCAGGACACCAGTTTACACCGTCCCACTCAGATAATTGTCCAAAAATGTGAAAACTGCACAAATGTTCATGCACAAAGAAAAAAAGCAAAAACTGCAATCTGACATGGACAGAAGGCAGAATGAGCTTCGAGACAGAATTTGGAGAATGCAAAGGTTAGCATCTCCACACATGTCTACTTGTAGTTGGAGTTGACAATACCAGACCAGACGTTCCACAAGTCTGACTTCTTAGTTTGAGGAAGTCGCCAGGCAGCTTGCTGCTGATGGGAGAGATTCGTTCTAACATCCCAAGCCAGTGGGGGGTGTCAAGCCATTTTAGGAGGGTGTCATGGCATGTCACACACTACCAAAAAGCAGAGATGTTGCTACAGGCTATATATTAGATATAATGCAAGGCTCATCCTTTGGGGCAGCTTAGCATTTCTCAAATGTGTGTTTAGAATCCAGACTTCCTTTTATTATGGGCACATTTTTGCTTCCCCCAGTGTATTCGGATATAAGCGGGATGTGTGTAATACTGTACAGCTGGTAGGTACAAACAGAGTTCTGGCGATGTTGGGCGGCTTCATTATCAAGGGTAAGCCCTGGTGATTTCCCCTCCTTTCTTTTTCTGCACAGAACCGAAAAAATGTCACCTATCCAGATGGAAGCACTGCTAACATCCTGGATTTTTGGCCTCCTACTATTCTGAAGCAAATAAAAATATAGCTGTTAAAAAAGAAAGTTTCTTTGCCATATGGCTGTTTATTTCTATATCTCTTGAAGACTTATTCCGGTGGGAATACAGAACTGCTCAACAGGCATTGGGGTATTTTGCACTAAGGAAGAGGCCCGCCTGTGAGAGTGTCCCAAATGTCATGCTAGCCAAGCTCTTCCTGGAGTTTGTTAGACCTGTCAGAAGCTCTAGGGAAGAGTGAAGTTTGCTGGACTGCTATAAGGAGGACTTAGGAAGCAGAAATCCTGCTAGGATTTAGCACCAGTTCAGAGGGCTAGCTGGTAGGCGGGCATGAAAAGCTCAGAAGAATGGTACAGGCGGTTATTTATTTATAACACTTTGTGCAGGCTTTACAAAGTCTATGTAAAATTAATGCCTCTGAAAGACTATATGCTGGAAAGTGAGGTTCCCTATTGATCAAGAGAACAAACAAAAGAAGGAATAATCCAACCCAACTCTGCAAAAGGCCTTCTAACTGTTGCTGCTGCTTAAGATTCAACCCCCACCCCTCGACCTCCACACTGAACAGATTATTCAAACATAACCAGCAATCAGCACCAGACACCTGTGTGGCCTCTTCTGCAATCGGCTGACAGAGCATGTCTGTGGCATCCAAAGGGAAATGTGTGTAAGAAAAGTTCTCAGCCCGTTGACGAGATTTGTACACACCTTTCTTCTGGGAAGAGATTGCTCTCCTGGCAAAGGAGAAAGCTGAGTGCAGCTGGTTCAACAATCAACCAGAGAAGGTGCAAGGGAGGGAACTGCCAGTCTTTCTCTGATAGGAAGAGCTTCAGGCTCTGCTGGAGAGAAGAGCTCCAGCCTCCAATGCTGGCAGACACAAAGGTCACTGGGTAATTCCTCCTTCTCCATCCAGGCAAGAGTACTGTCTAGGGGGAACCAGTCGTGGCCCAAGTAGTTACAAGCTTCTTTGCGCTGAGGGAGACAAATTTGTTGCCCCGATTTGCTCCCTACTCACATTTTGTGAATGAAGGACCATGATGTTGGCTCAGTGTCAAGATCTGAGTTCCTAAATATTTCTAGGGAGAGTGGTGTGGGATTGGAATTCTCCTGGAGGAGTCTGTTGTCTTATTTTTCCAGCTGTTGTCTTTTCCACTCAAGGACTCCCTCTCTCCGTCTGTCTCTCACCCCTGGAAGAAAGAGTGGAACTGGAACAGCAGCAAAGCTACTGGCAAAACCAAAGGCTGTGGGATTTGAGTGGGGAGAGGGAAAAAAGCAACATTTAAAACATTAGTATGTCACCCAATTGTGACATACTAACACAGCAATGGCACCCAATTGGGGCAGCTCAGTTAGTACTGTTTGCATAACTCCCCAGCGCAAGAAGGGCTGGTGAATCTACCCCCTTTGAGCACCCAGAGTGCTCCAGTGTCACGTTCCTTCTTTCCTGAATATGAAGGAGAGAACCTGAAGGATGTTGACAGAGAAAACTGAGCTACCACCGATGCTCATCCAACAGTCCCAGCCAAACGGAATTGGTGTCATGTGGCTCCTCTCTGCCATGGAGGCTGGGGCTATTAATGAGATGGAGCTGATCAGAAGGAAAAAAACAAAAACTCAGAGGGGGCAACCATGTTGAGAACACAATCCTGTGTATATTTAGAACAGGAAAAAATGCCTCTTCATACTGGCATGATCCAGCTAGTATGCTGTGAGTTATACCCTTCCTTTTTCCTTCTGCCTAATCTTGCACAGGATTGCACCCTTAAATGCCACCCATTTGCCATTGGTTTTCAAGCTAAGGTCTAAAATGCTCTGTAGCAGTCTCAGCCATGAATCTCTTGCCATATTTTGTCTTTCTGTAGAGTTGTCTACAACCAGGGCGAACATCTCCTGTAGCCAGGTTTAGTCCAACCTCCATTGTTGCTGACCCCTACTATAAAAAAATCTATGAGAAGAAGATCATCACGTTGCTGGAGCACAGCAGATCACAATGGCTTTATAACAATATGTTAACTTCCTGTGTCTTCATGGTTGGGTTCACACAACTCAACAGCAACCATGGTTCATAGGCATTTACTATCATCTACCTGACCGATGATCAAGTTTCTATGCTATAGTTTCCATCCACAATCCTGCTCAGTCCTGGGGTGTTGATTGATTAAAGATCATTTACCCAATTAATCATCTGGCTATTCATGAATTAGTTGGCTGAATAATCATGTGAATCTATGATAAAGTAATCAGATCAGAAGATGTCAGTGCAATCGTCCTGAACTGGAGTTCCTCCCTTCTTGTAAAATGTCCTTTAATGACCAAAGTGTTTTCCTGAAGCACAAACACCCAGAATGAATCTCTGAGCATGCACAGAGTTTTGTTGAACCCTAGCTAGCTCTTCACCTCTAAGAACTCTCCTTATGGGTATGTTTGGGCTTCACCTTTTTGAGAGGGGTCTTCCAGAAATGAGCACGCCGCCTCTTCGCATGCCAATCCTCTGAGTGGGCCACCCTCCTCTACTGGTGGGCCATGGGTTTAAGAGCTGTACCTGCCACATCTGTCTCTGAGAATGACCCCTGTTCCAAACCCACTCTTGATACCATACATCTTGGTTGTTCTCAGAGGCCACCTGAGCACCTGGGGCGTCCAGCCTTGAGATAAACACCTCCACTGCTCTCATCTCAGAGTCTGGCGCTGGCCCACATTCCAAGGGCTCCTCCTACTCCTCAACCAGGAGGCCTTGGAAATGTACACCAAGAGCAACTGTCCTCCTCGCTCCCAACATCAGAGGTCATTTGGTGGATGTTGACATAATCCACTATTTTATTGTATTTGAAAAAAAACTTCAAATTTTATAAACAGCAAGTTCCATTCTTTGTTAGAAGGGATGGCTTTTTTCTTTGTGAGTTTGGCAGTCAGGAACAATGTTACAAAATGATATTTTGATGTTGATTTCAGTATTGTCTGCTTGGTGGCTGATGCTTCCATCTGCTAATTGTGGTTGCAATCTAGGAGAACATGGCACCTTCCAATTCTTTTTTTAATGCATTCGGAACAGAAAGACCTGAGCGAACCAAGGAGCAAATTTCCATCTGTAGAACAAGCTGCACAGTGCAATTCTATCTGTTTCTACCTAGCTGCAAATCCCACTGGGACTTACTCCCAAATACTCTCAGTATAGGATTGCAACCTAATTTAATATATCCATGCTTGTAGCCTGATCACTAACAATGATGAAAATATTAACTGTGATATTATTTAATCATAAACTGTTCTAATGGTGGTCCTTATTCCTTTTTAAAAGGTAAGGATTGCTACTAAACTGAATTAGTAAGGAGTAATGGGCAGGGTTGTTTTGTTTAATGTAATAAATAAATAACACCCCCCCCCCAGGTTTTTACTTTATAAAATAAGAATGCTGACTCAACTGTTCCCCCTTTCAGTTGTGAAGCCGTTGCTATAATAAAGACAACGAAGAAGGTTAGAAAGGGCCATAGAGACCTCTATGATCTGTTCAGAGTGGAGTGTCCATGGAGATTCATCCAGTTCTACGGCACCTCAAAGTGTGAGGAAGAAAGGAACTTGGCAAGATTTTCATTCTGACTGTAGAAGCTCTTTTTATGAGAGCTTCTCAAATGCTTTATCTTTAACGAGGACGTGGTAACTAGTACGGGGATAGCTGCATAATAAGGCTCACGGGTGCTTTGCCAGAGAAACTTTCAGAAAGGGGAAGAAAGTTCCTTGATGAAAGTAAGACGGGGGGAGGTTTATGCAGGCGAGAGCTGCAGAAGGCTTCATCTGGATTCCAGTGCCTGTGGAATGAGGGACAACAGGGGAACAGGCCACAAACCTGAACTCCCTCTGCACTCTCTTCCTGAAAGGGAAGAGAAGAGCTTCAAAAGGAACGAGAGAGACAGGATATCCAGCGGAAAGGTATTGTACATTCTTGCTTCAGGTCACAGCCATGGTTTGCATCGCTGAGCAACGTCTCTCTAATTTAACATTTATGAACTCCTCCATTCTAGGTTTCACTCAGGGAAAGTCTTGGAAACTTGGTGGCAGTAGGGACGCCTACAGAAAGCATGTGTGTTGTGGTGGAGATGGAAGGAGGTGGGCTTCCAGACAAATCGCTGGAATCATTACTAAATAAAGGCTGCTTCCTTTGTTGTTTCTGTTGCTATTGAACCATTCTTGGCTGGGGTTAAAAAAGACAGACAGGACTTTGCCCTGTCTTTTCCCCAGTTGCATCAAATATTGGGAAGAGAGAAGGCATAAGAAGCACTTTTGATATTCCATTTGCTGACAAGCAGCTGCAAACAACAGCCTTTTCCAAAATGTTGATTCCAAATGAATTAAAGAGTGGCTCCTAAGTAGAAAAATTCATGAACTGTTGAGGTGAATAAGAGTGACAACTTGGGAGAGTTGAGAATTTTCCTTTGTTTCAGTGAGAAATCCACACACTTCTGGGCTTGTGATGCATTTGTGAAAGAAATAATGCATTCGACAACTGGCACACATTTTGAAAATCTGCAAATTTCATGCTTTGATCAATGGGGGGATATGTCATTTTGAAAAATGCACACAATATATATTTTAAATCAATATTGAACTGGTGCAGAATGGACTTGGGAGGTGAGAATTGGAGAGGGCTCACATAAGCAGGCATGGCCAATAATATTTCACAGAAAGGTTAAACCTATTCTGTCCACATTTTGTAGATTGTCAAGCACCTAGTCCATTGTCTTTTCTTTGATGGAATCGGTTTTCATAAATGGGTTCATACACATTCATGCAGATTTGCACTTGCATGAATTTACACTTAGGAAAATGTGTAAATTACTCCAAAATGTGTAAGTCTCCCTCTCCCCCATGTGCAAATGTACCTAAAATGTTTGTTTGTGGTAGATTTTTTTTATTTTTTTAAGTTTGCAGAAAGCTACAGAAAGTTTTAAAAAGTGATCTACAAGTCCATGGATTCTCCATGACCCTCAAAAGTGGGTCTACTGCAGAATTTTCAGGTCTGCTCACAGAAATCTGAACTCATTTAGAAACATAGAAACAGAGCAAGTCAGAAGGGGCCTCCTGGGCCATCTAGTCTGACCTCTGGCACCAGCCGGCTCCGCTCACGACATGCCCACCATGTGCATTTGAGTCCACTGCCAATTTCTCTGATGTCCCTAGTTCTGCCTATCTCTCTGGAGTCCTCAGATGAGGTTAAAAGCAAGAAGCAATGCAAATTCAGTGGCTCCTCCTCATTCAAACTATGAGAATATGAGAAGAAAGCCAAAAATAGACTGACACCAAGATGAAGGATTCAGTCCTATGGCTATAGATGGAGTCTAGATGGTTAAACAAACATTCAGAGTTCTACCTCTGACCTCAACATATACTCCAAGGTATAAAAAGGGACTCTGACTTTTGAGTGCCCTTTGTCTGCCCTCACAGCCGGTGCAGAAAATGGCACCAACCATGGTTCTGAGAAGTAGAACCTTGTGGGTTAGTAGGAAATAGAAGCCCCCAGCATTTATAGCATCCTGGTGGAACCGCAGGCTGAT
The DNA here is from genome assembly GCF_004798865.1 of Varanus komodoensis. Lineage (NCBI taxonomy): Eukaryota > Metazoa > Chordata > Lepidosauria > Squamata > Varanidae > Varanus > Varanus komodoensis. The sequence goes on along the minus strand of NW_025336481.1, from coordinate 41,428,808 downwards.
CTCCTCAGGCTCTGAGGCAAAAATTTACATGGTCTGGATGGTTGTGGTTGACTACAATGGATTGCTCTGCTTGTGAAGTTTCTCATGGAGCCTTTTATGATTCATATTGCATATCTGAGAAGCAAGCTCTCCTGCCTTCACTCTTCTGAGCTGGCCGACACCAGCAGTAATGGAAGGTATTTGCGATATCCAAAGGGGAACTTGTGGGTAGGAATAGGTGAGCACTTTGATCAGGATTTACCAACATGTGTAAAATTCTCTTGAAGTTTTCTCCTTTTTTATGTTTGAGAGAACAAACTCCTTAGAAACCACCCAGACAGCCCTTTGGGCTATCAGGGCAGTATATAAATGTAATAAATCAATAAACTGGCCCTGAGAAGACTGCACAAACCAAAATGCATTCTCAAAAGTCAAGCATCTTCTGAAAAAGATTGTTCCTCAAATGAATACCATGGCCTTGACGGTTATTTTTTAAAAAGTCAAATACACAGCACAGCATAGCCCGAAGTATCTGCTCCTGCCTAATCTTGGAAGCTAAGCAGGGTCAGTCCTGGTTAGAATCTGAATGGGTTACTGGAATGTATGATTCTCAGATAATGGTTGTAAACCACACAGAGAACTTCGGCTATGAGCAGTATAGAAATGCTAATGATAGCAACAATTTATCACATTTAACCATATGTATCTGTTGGTTGGATTTTCAGGGTTGTGGGGAGAAATGTAGATTTTTACTGCAAGACTCAAGTCATTCAGAAAGGAGTCCTTCTGTGGAAATCTTCTGAAAAAGGTCCTGAAAGAGGCCTGGCCTTCAAGCCCTGCTTTGGAGAAATCCTTTTGTTTGGAATACAAAGAAGGTCAAATGATCTTTAATATTGGCGAGAGGCTGGAGTCTCTGTTTCTACGACTCATATGAAAATGCCACCCACGGTAAGTCAGTGCCCTTAAGAAGTTTGCTGGGCAAATATTCCACATTGATTTAGGCGATAATCCTGCGAGATAAGCCTCTCAGGAAGAAGGTTAGGCTAGTTGGACTTTAGAAGGAAAATGACCATGTTTAAATTCCACCCTCCCACACCACACCAGAGAGTGTCAGAATTGTTGATAAGGTGACTTTGGCTTTCTGTGCCAGGGAGAAAGCCCTTCTCGTGTCCTTGACAAACAGGCAAGTTCTTATCTATTTCCTCTTTGATGAGTGAGTCAGATTCTCACAGAAATGCAGCAGCAACCCAAAATCAGAGAATATGAAATCCTGTGAGAAATGCGATAGTTTGGTGACTTGCAAAGTCTAATCCGGCTTACATTTCAAAATCTGCATAAACATCAAGTAATTCTTATATTATTTATTACGCCAGTGGGCTTTCCTATCACCATTTGAAAATCGCTCACCCTACTTTGGCCAGATAAACTGCGGGGAGGAATTGTACCATATTTCTCCAGAGGGAAGATACCTTTTGCAGCAGTTTATTGGCACTGTGGTGGCCAAGCTGTGTTATAATTTCCCACCTTTTACCATTCCTCAAACCGAGCATGATCCTGGTGCGATATTTGTGCAGTGTGAATAGACAGGGCAAGGCAGGGAGGGAGAGGGCAACACAGAAGTACATTCAACATTTGGATAAATTTCTGCAAAGTGGCTGACTTTTTTGCAGTGGTGAAAAGGGGAGGGAAAGTAGAAGTTTTCTCAGAAAACCTTACTGAGAATTGCAGCTCACAAACTGCCCGCATTTTCGGGAGCAAAACATGCCAGTGCAAAAGCCAGTGTTTCAATGTCTTTGTCAGCCTAATATTCTGTCTTCTCCCAACTGTTTCCTGTCAAGCAGGCATCATTCCTATAAATGAAACAGCCAAACTTCAGCAGATCTGAAATGTGGATCCCAGGGAAAGAAACGGGAGGGTTGACGCAGCATAGAACATTTCCATAGGAATTCGTGGATATAGGATCAGTAGACTCATTCCCATTCACTTCTTTCCCTGCAAAGTTTGTATTTCATAGCTCTGGGTGCTGCTGTTAACTATCCAACAGGCTGAAAATGCCATCCTAGGCAAGTTTAGATAGGAAAAAAGCTCTACAAGTAATGATGTGCCCGAACCGGCATAGTCAGTGTGACAAGGTGTGAGTTTTTCATACTTGGCTGAGAGGATTGTTGTTGTTGTTAGTCGCAAAGTTGTGTCTGACCCATCACGACCCCACGGACAACATTTCTCCAGGCCTTCCAATCCTCCACCATCCCCCAGAGTCCACCTAAGCTCACAGTGACTGCCCCGGTGACTCCATCCAGCCACCTCATCCTCTGCTGTCCCCTTCTTCTTTTGCCATCGATTGTTCCCAGCATTAGGCTCTTCTCCAGGGAGTCCTTCCTTTTCATTAGGTGGACAAAGTATTTGAGTTTCATCTTCAGCATCTGGCCTTCTAAAGAGCAGTCAGGGTGGATCTCCTCTAGGACTGACCGGTTTGATTGCCTTGCGGTCCAAGGGACTCGCAGGAGTCTCCTCCAGCATCACAATTCAAAGGCCTCAGTCCTTCGGCGCTCAACCTTTCTTATGGTCCAGCTTTCACAGCCATACATTGCAACTGGGAAAACCATAGCCTTGACTGTACGCACTTTTGTCGGCAGGGTGATGTCTCTGCTTTTTAGTATACTGTCTACCAAAAGGCTGAATTGTCTGAAGCTTCAGACAATTCCCAAGTTTTGGGAAAAGGGGTATTACAGGGTTGTGATGAGAACCAAGGCAACGCTATTCAGTGATGGGGTGGACAACTTTGGAAGGAAGGGGAGTCATTTTCACCCACCAGACTCCATGCCCAGCCTTCTTTGGCACTGGGAGCAGCTGCCATTTGAGTGGCTGTTCCTTGCATGCCCAAAGGCTGATGCTTGCACTGCACATGGACCTCCGTTCCCTGTGAGTGCCCTGCAAATGCTGGGTGCTCGCACCAGGAACTTGGAGTCTGGGCCACCACAAAGAAGACCAGGGTCCGGGGTGCTAAGCCCAGCAAATCTGGCAGATTTCCACCCTTGGATGTACAGATGCACAGAAAGAGAATGCAAAGATTGTCCAAGGAACTAAACAGGATCATTTACAGTTGTTTGCAAAATTACATTATGCAGCCTAGCCCATTTTATTAGCAAGGCTGCATAAAATAGAAAGGGTTTCCTAATCCTGAAGACTTCAAAAGATACTTCTCTGAAAGAAAAAAAAGTCCAGCAATATTGCTATCAAAGCCAGTTATCGCTTTTATTAAAAGGTCCACTGCTCTTCATTAGTCACAAGCGATCCCCTCAGCTCATGAAAGCTGAGTAAATTGGCCCCTTTTATGCAACATGCCAACAAAAGCTGGAGTTCCTCTAGGCAGAGCTAGATCACTGGTCAGTGTAATTTTGTGCTATGTCTAGCTGCACTTCTCCAAGGTCTTGGGCAAAGGGCCTCCCAAGGCCTGACGCATGTGAGGTGGGAATTCAATCTGGAACAAGCTCAAACTAAGCAAGTGGTTCACCAGCCAGCTCTGTAGACCTCCATGGCCTCCTTTCTCCTGGACTTTGGAGCTTTTTTCTGAGAATCTCACTCACATGATCATTTCCCAAGACCAGCAAGACTGACCTGATGGTTATGCAGGTAAAATACACTAACTTTGTGGGCACAGCTCCTTTGGTATCCATCTGTGAGTTCACCTGGCGGCGGTGGCAAGAAAAGCAGATGACTGCTTGAATTTCCCGCAATGCCATGGGTATAACTCCACATCAGGAGTATTGTGGGAAATAAAATAGGATCTCTTATATCCAGATTCCCAGGGCAAGTCGTCAGGTGTTGACACCGAGCATGGGGTGAGAGATTCGCAGGACACACAGCTCAGAGAGCATTCTATTAACCCCGTTAAATGATCCTTCACCCCCCACAAGATTGGGTTACATTTTGAGAGAACAAATATTTCCTCCCAGCCTTTGTTCATTGCCCATATTGGAGCCTCGTAGGAGGAAAGCTTGTTGAAGAGATGACAGGTGAATATCTGAATTTAGAAAATGGGTCTCAATGTGTTTAAAATGCTGTCAAAGTTGGGACAATTGAAATGTGTGAAATTTCAAAATGCCTCACTGACACACATAGAGCTAATTCCTCCATTGCCTCAGGGAGTTACAGCAGAAGGGAAAATTTGGAGCCTTTGAGTTTTGCTCTTCAAGGAGGGCTCCAAAACTGGGTTAGTGAAGAGACATTTGCCTCTTTTCGATGTAACTCAGAGAAGTTTCCAGGGGTAACTACCATGACATGCTAGCTGACATTGGTAGAAGATGTCGCAGTTACATTGTAAGCATGCACATGATCATGATTCTGACATGCTACTTTTTTGGAGAGTTTTTGTTTTGCTCGAAACAGCGCAACTCCACATCTTTGAATGTAGGGGTGGTGAATTTCGCTCAAGACTGACCTCATTTCTCAGTTTTCTACTGCTCGGTTCATCCCTTCCCAGGTCCATGCCAGCTGGTGCTGTCCCCACACAGGCACTGGTACATATTTTTGTGCTTGCATTTTGGCATGCATCTGGTTGAATGTATTTTTTCCCATTTCATGAACTGCATCACTGCTTGGAAGAGTATAGATTTCTGACCACAAGGTGGTTCAGGTTTAGTTCTGGGAAGTGCAGAGGTGTTAACATGGTATTAAAATATGAACCTAATGGAGTTCTCTGCTGCTCCAACCGGAACCCCCAAACCAAGCTCCCTTCAGCCCAATGCATATAGTGGGATCCCTCAATTATATCTCCCGGTACATCTTACTATAAAGCAAACTGAGAAGTGTTTGCATGCAGGATGCAGAACTCCAACAGAAGTTCTTAATCTTAAGAACTCTTTGGATATCCTGACCCACAGTCAGGAAAGAAAGAAAAGCTTGGAATATTGCAGGCTTGGTTATTTTTAGAGGAGATACATTTAGGATGTACAGGTGCTATAAATTCTGTTCCATATATATTTCATGGGTTGTCAGGTGCCTTTCATTCCATTCTCTGCCCATTGACAAAATTGGTGAGCCTTTTCAAAGGACCCCTTTTCCTGGGCATGCAGATGGTTTGCAGTGGGGCAAGCACCACTGGTTTGCAAGTGCAAAAGAAATTATCATGCCTCTCTGGCGACACTGAGTTCTTGAACACCGCCTGTTTGCTAACTATTCCTGCTCAAATCGCCCTCTTGCTGGACTGATACCTTTGTGTCTGACCTTTTCACCGTTATTGACTTGCTGGTAGAGACTCCCTTCAATTGCTTTAGTGCTGAGGCTGACCCAGCCATGGTGAAGGAAGTGCAAGAAATTTGTTTCAGTTCATTTTTTGGGGGGATTTTGCCCATTCTGCACCTTCCAGATCAAACATGGACTGGGACTCACTCTGCAGCTGAATGCTCCACATTCCCAAGCTTCCAATATATTTCACAGATCAAAATAAGTGTGTGCACATGCGTGTTCAACAGTATGGGCACATTTCCAAAACGCATCCATTCAAAATTGCATGCAAATGCTCTTCACCACTGAGATGAATGCGTGTCTTTCAAAAATATACGCAAGTGATGTGTCCCTTTGGGGAAAATGCAACAGGAACAGATCTTTGAAAACAGAATTTTTAAAGCTATTGACCTGAAAAGGACTTGAGTTGGAGTGAGCTTTGAAATGGGATTTGGAAAACCTTGGTGAGATTGAGTTTTGCTTACACTCATACCTTACCACAATAGACTCCTCTGGGGGTTATCCCATTCCTGATGACATCCCGATAAGTCGATGCGGAGGGCCTCTAGCCATGGGCCACATGGCCAAACAGAGCTTGGAACCAAAGCTGCTCCTCAGGTTGTGTGCAGTGCTCCATCCACTCAACCACACTGGTTCTAGACAAAAATGGCAGGCTTAGGGCTTGGCACAGTTCAGGTGCTTCCCAGCATCATGTCAAACCTGATGCTAGGTCTCCATTAAATTCTGGAGAAGGTGCTAGTTGGAGACTTTGGGGGATTCTCATTCTGTGAGCCCCTGCAGCATCTCAGAGCATGTCACAGGGAAAAAATAATAATTAGTGCCAACAGTACTTCGGGAATTCATTCTGGTTAACCACAAATGGGAATTGGGATTTGTGGGAAATGAGCTCTAAACTCCCTGGATTTACCGAGTTCCACATTCCTAATCGATGGGGTTGTGAGTGAGACACCTCTGTTGTCTGTCTTCCAGAGCTGCTCAAATTCTGATCTCATTTGACTCATACTATCTCTGCA
>NW_025336481.1:41410069-41420069 GCF_004798865.1 Varanus komodoensis | reverse complement strand
GGAAGAAGCATCTAGTGAAATCTTTTCTCTCCCCCTCCCCGCCCAAATCTCCGTGAGAAAATAGAGGAAATTTTCATAAAGCATTTCATTTTGCATATAAATTGGTGCCTCGATTGTGGCTGTGAATTTACTGCTGTCAAATTTAATTTTTCTTTAATTCTTCAGGCCCCAGATGTGGAAGGTTCTGTGCGCAGGCTGCAATTTTAAATGCTTACAGGTAGCGCCCCGATCGATAATGTCTCTTTATGAGAAATTACCGTTAATGTTATTGAGTATGCATTTGGCTTTATAGGATAATAAGGTAATATGAAATGCCAATTCATTCATTAGAAGGGAGCTAAGTGCTTAAATGAAATGGGTGACAGGTCTGGAGGGGAAGAAGAGAGAGAGTGAAGGAAGGAAGGAAGGAAAGAAAGAAAGAGAGAAAGAAAGAAAGAAACCATAACACAATATGTAGTCATGGGCAGGAAGTCAAGAATGGATTTTAGATGGTCTAATAGAGTCTTTGAAGCATACATTTGCAATGGCTTTGGATGAGCAATAGGCCTTTTAAGATAAAGTTATCTGAGCAGTTAAAATGGACAGGCTGAGCCAAGTGCCTTAGCGGTTGGTGGCCCAAAAGACTTTGTTGCCTGAGGCAACAAACAAAATGGCGCTCCTCCTGTTTCAATGTGCCGAAGTCAGATGGAGAGGCAGTTATCTTCTACTCGGTTATTGCTGTGGGACAACCCTTTATGGTACAGCAAGCCAGTTTAGGGGGAGCAATGGCCAGTATGTCTCACTGTGCCTAAAGATAAGGAGGGTCCTGCGAAGGCAGGACAAAGCTATGAGCATCTCTATGTAGAACCAGATCAGGTATGGGTACTTAAGCTTGCAATCAAGTACAAGAACAGGGGCTTCATCCTTGGGAGTGGGTGTTTCTGGTCAGTAGACCAGACAAAAGGCCAGGCTCCTAGTTTAAGTCTAGCCTAGCCAGCCCTTATAGTTCTAATCAGATGAAAGAGCTTAATGTTTTACACTGCTATTGCCTTCAGGCAGAACCTTGAGACGAGAAGGCTCTTCTCTGTTAACCTGGCAAAAGAAGGTCGGTAGTAGACCATGGCTGTGGTGCAGTTGGGTCATTTTAGACTCTGGACTTATGAGATCCTAATGGGAGATGTGCTTTTCAGTTAACCCTTCCCAACCTTAAGTACCGACACTGAAGTATATTCCCATCAACCCCAGCCAAGGTGTTCAATACATCTTGTATTGTATCTTGATTGTAGGATTCATGGTCCAACAGCCAGTGTCCAATACCGGGGAAGACAATGTTCAGTAGTTTGTCAGTCCTGCAGTCTTTTGGGGTGCTGCTCCTTGACCTGTATCTTCCCCAGAAGTACTGGGAGGTGGTGTTACTTCCCCAATCCCTTCTGTACCTACAGAAAGCACAGTACATTAAGCACATGCAGTCCTCGGGAGTGTATTAGATCAAATGATCTAGTCTCTGGCTGTGGATGCTCCCTGAAATATGTTTGATGAGTTGATCATTATATTTTGAAAGCAATGTTTTAGATAGCAGTGTTCTTTGTATTTCCCAGTATCAATCTGTCTTGAGCATTACAAGGAAGGATGGGCCCAGATAATTCCATGTACTGATACATTTAATTCTTTAATTTAGTGGAAATGCTATTACTATTTAGTGGAAACATGTCAAACACTATTACTGGAGCCACAGGTTTCTTCAATAGCTTGGAGTGCCTTCTAGTAGTTCTGGTAGCCATTCCTGGACAGGGATAGCTCAACCACTGTGGTTTACACATTGGTCATTTCAAATCTGGATTGCTGCGTGGCACTTTATTCCATGGCAGTCCAGGAGTTGCAGTGGGTGCAGACTTCTTGGAATAGAAGTCACCTTCTGTCAACAGGTTGCACCTGTGCTGGGGAAGCACCTCCCATGCACTGTCAGGGGAAGCTGGCAAATCCTATGTCAGTCCATCTCCTTCTCCAGTGCAAGGATTGGCCTGGCTTTACAGGAGCTGTCCATGGTGCTGAAATCCACCCTCACCGTGCATCCATCACCATGGATTACCATGGATGGCTTCTATAACATTCAGAATAAAGGCTGCAATGAATACGGAGCCTAACAGACATCGGAATCACCAGTCCAGTTGACTTTTCTGATGTTACTTGACCCAAGTTAAGATTTTGCTGCTTGTTCAGAAATTCCTGAACTAGACATGTATGGGAAGTTTGTTCCATGCGAACTGTCCAGTTTACAACCCTGAAAGCGAACATGAGTGGGGTGTAATTCTCTGGAAAGTGCTTCAGGCTGTGGTGCTGAATCCATTCCAGGTGTACCCATGCCCCTTACCTTTGCATGATTTTTTTCTTCAGCTGGAGCATTTGGTATGCAACCTTCCACAATATACATTTCATTTCAGTACACACATTTCATTAATATACAGATTTTACACACACCTTTCACCCCTTTCCACATTTTCTTTAGAGATGCAATCAACAAATGAGCAAATGAAAAAAAAATTACACACAGTTTGTGAACTGATAAAACTGTGCTCTGCCAAACTTGGAGATGTGTGAAGACAAAAAGGCTGTTCTTCAGTCTTTGTATTTGTTGAGGAACTGTGAATGAGGTCAGAGTGCTTAAAAATGCAGTCCAAATGAAATTATCCCAGGGCCCCCAGGTTGACTACCTCCTTCAGCTTCTCCTGGCTGACAGGCGTGTGCTTCAGCCTAGACTGAATAGCTCTCTTCACACATAAATGAAGGCATTTGTGTATGAAGAAAGTATTGTTATTTATAATTCATTATACCCCTCTTTAAAAATTTACAGTCAGGGAGCTGAATCGATACCTTTTGATGCATGGATCATACACCATTGGCTCTACAGAGCAAACACAATGATGATGGTTATGACAGATCATGATGTAACAAATTGTTATCCTGATCTGAGAAATCTGGAATGGCTAAATGAACAAGGAAGTATTGGGGTGAGAAGAAGCCTCTTAATGACTCGATGGACAAAGTCAAGCAATCATCTCCACTACCCTACCTTTCTTGGAGGAGGGAGAAGGAGGACTCACCTCTGGGCTAGCACTCTGGTTCAGCAGTCGGAGAACAGCTGTCTGTGGCTCAGGAGCTTTCTTCCCATCTGGGGAAATTCAGGACAGAGTTGACCAGACATTAGCACAGCCCTATCCAACAGACCCTCAGTGTTCTGTCCCCACAGCAGGACAACCCAGCGTCAGTGTCAGAGAAGTCCCCTCTCAGCCCCTGAGAGAGATGTTGGCTCAAGAAGAAGATCCAGCCCAGCTGATGAAAGATTTCTACTCAGAAGCAGAGTGCTTGAAGGAAGTGCTGACTGCCTTCCACTGTGGGTTAAGGGTGTGGGTCAACCAAGCACTAATGATGAGAAACAGAGCACCAAAAACTCTGCTTGCTCAGAATTTCAAAACTGTGGACGCTTGCTTATTGACCGTGGTACTGTTTTAATGACTCAGTTATGGCATTCACGGTAAGGTCTTCTGTGCATAGCTCAGCTCTTGTTTTATGACTTTGAACTATTTAGCTTTGCTATCACATTCTGACACAGCTGACACCCATCTTGAGACTAGTGATCATACATAGAATGCATGGGAGACAGGGGAACAGCAGAAGCAAAGTCATGTGCCCTGGCAATCAAGAGCTAGGGGTTGTGAGAAATCTGAAAGGGGTGCAAATCCAATAGATTTTCATGATTTAGCCCCCAAATTCTGGTTTGTCAGTTCTGTGCTGGTCCTGCCTTGAGCTGAGCCATCTCACAGGCTTCTGTCTCTAAGATGGGCCACAGTTTGCATGTTTAACTCCCCCTCCCCAAAAGCATGTGATCTACAAACAACTGGTTCAAATCATGCAACTTGTGCCCAATGTCCTAAGATCTTGTATAATAGGATGGCATACAAAAGCTTTTAATAAGTAAGTAAGTAAGTAAGTACATGTGCAAAATGCAGTGATTTGTGCAATGGTGTAATTTGATGCAAATTGCATACACAGCACGGTTTGTGCAAATTTCCATAGCATTTATAAAATGTGTAAAGCACAGTTCATCTTAGGGAAGGAAATCCATAGAAAAACACTCAGCATGGCCAGTTCACTCTCATCAGATTCAAAGCAGGCTGGAAGTCCATCAAGCTCAAAGCCAGACTTCACACTTTCTGCAAAGTAAATTTTTCCAACTGTTGCAAGCACATTACATTCTGAAGTGATGCTGAAGCATGTAAAAATGTGTGAACTAGAGACCAAAGAAATCTCTTATATCACTCCGTTTCCAAACAAGCTATTGCCTTTCCACTTCAACCCTCTGTGCTTCATGACTTAACTAAGAGATGGGTGGGTGGTCTGCCACCCTAGGGACTCCCTTCCTGCTCTTTGTATCTTCTAAGTCAGTTCAAACTGCAACATCAAGACACTGCACCTGAACCCCCTTTCCCTGACACATGCCCACACACTATGTACTATATCTTCTTTCATCTCAACACAGGTGATCGCAAAAACACACTTGCTGGTGGACACACAGAAACAGAAGAAAGAAAACATGGTGCATTGGTTAGAGGAGCTTCAAAATCACCCATCCAAGAGGATCATCAGTACATTATAGCAGCTCTCCAAAAGGTATTATGCCCCCTAAACCCAGCTGAGATACCAAACCATGGTGAACAACACACCATTCATAACCCAACAACAACCCATGGTTTTCTCTTCATGGGCTCTTCATGGTCATATTCCTGATATTTTAATTGTCAAAACTCTTTTAAGGTTTTTAATATTTGACATTCTATTTTTATCTTGCTGTTGTGCCTTGGGTAGACCTGGGGATATTGTGAAGTTTTATAAATGGCACTTTTTTACTATAAGGACCTGTACTGTTGTATTAATATTACTTATTGTATATTTTGTAATTGTGTAAACTGCCCAGGGAGGTTTTTGACTAATGGGGTGGAATATAAATCTCCAAATGAATGAATGAATGAATGAATGAAGCCATGGCTTTTTAATACATTTGGATTCAGCCCACCTATTTACCCATGTTTCAGTAAGAACTCAGATTCAATGGCAACTCACACCCATGGGTGAAACAATGCATGGGATTGCCTGCTCAAATGTGCTTTATTTAAGCCATGTGTCTGTCTAACAGGTCTTGTGAATGAATCTGTTTTAGCTAGTGTAGCTGCAGAAATTCAGTGCTCATTGTTTTTTCAATTGATAATGTATTTTTTATGATGTTCTCTCTGCTATCTCAATTTTATATTGCATTGTATCATATTTTTATATGCTGCTGTAAACTGCCCAGAGACCTTTCCCTACCGGGCAGTATACAAATAATAAGAATAATAAGAATACATGTATAAATGGGTAGGATCATTCTCCTACACACACATACACACGGCGCCCCTGGCACGGCACTTCCTCTAGGCAGAGCATCATTCCAGTGTGGCACGAATGACAGTAGCGGGGATGGTGCACAGAGGCGCCACCAGTTCTGGTCCCAACACGAAGTGAAGGGAGCGGGGAGAACATCTTCCTGCCAGCTGTGATGATGCAATGGAGAGAAGTACACTGCCTTGGCTCCATAGAGGAAGGGCAGAAAATATGTAAACAACAACTAAGTCTCTACTTGGAATTTAATGAAAATTCATGCCTCCGACACTGCTTGGTGGTTTTTGTCCATGCCGTGCTTGTCATGGATCCCCACACCTTTGGCCTGCCAGAGTCACTGCCTGAATTCTCTAATGCTCAGCTGAAGATTTATTTATGTATTGATTATCACCTCTCCTTCATCTGAATTGATGGTAGTGGGGACCGGCAAAGTGGCATGGACAAAAACCACCAAGCAGTGTCGGAGGCATGAATTTTCATTAAATTCCAAGTAGAGACTTAGTTGTTGTTTACATATTTTCTGCCCTTCCTCTATGGAGCCAAGGCAGTGTACTTCTCTCCATTGCATCATCACAGCTGGCAGGAAGATGTTCTCCCCGCTCCCTTCACTTCGTGTTGGGACCAGAACTGGTGGCGCCTCTGTGCACCATCCCCGCTACTGTCATTCGTGCCACACTGGAATGATGCTCTGCCTAGAGGAAGTGCCGTGCCAGGGGCGCCGTGTGTATGTGTGTGTAGGAGAATGATCCTACCCATTTATACATGTATTCTTATTATTCTTATTATTTGTATACTGCCCGGTAGGGAAAGGTCTCTGGGCAGTTTACAGCAGCATATAAAAATATGATACAATGCAATATAAAATTGAGATAGCAGAGAGAACATCATAAAAAATACATTATCAATTGAAAAAACAATGAGCACTGAATTTCTGCAGCTACACTAGCTAAAACAGATTCATTCACAAGACCTGTTAGACAGACACATGGCTTAAATAAAGCACATTTGAGCAGGCAATCCCATGCATTGTTTCACCCATGGGTGTGAGTTGCCATTGAATCTGAGTTCTTACTGAAACATGGGTAAATAGGTGGGCTGAATCCAAATGTATTAAAAAGCCATGGCTTCATTCATTCATTCATTCATTCATTTGGAGATTTATATTCCACCCCATTAGTCAAAAACCTCCCTGGGCAGTTTACACAATTACAAAATATACAATAAGTAATATTAATACAACAGTACAGGTCCTTATAGTAAAAAAGTGCCATTTATAAAACTTCACAATATCCCCAGGTCTACCCAAGGCACAACAGCAAGATAAAAATAGAATGTCAAATATTAAAAACCTTAAAAGAGTTTTGACAATTAAAATATCAGGAATATGACCATGAAGAGCCCATGAAGAGAAAACCATGGGTTGTTGTTGGGTTATGAATGGTGTGTTGTTCACCATGGTTTGGTATCTCAGCTGGGTTTAGGGGGCATAATACCTTTTGGAGAGCTGCTATAATGTACTGATGATCCTCTTGGATGGGTGATTTTGAAGCTCCTCTAACCAATGCACCATGTTTTCTTTCTTCTGTTTCTGTGTGTCCACCAGCAAGTGTGTTTTTGCGATCACCTGTGTTGAGATGAAAGAAGATATAGTACATAGTGTGTGGGCATGTGTCAGGGAAAGGGGGTTCAGGTGCAGTGTCTTGATGTTGCAGTTTGAACTGACTTAGAAGATACAAAGAGCAGGAAGGGAGTCCCTAGGGTGGCAGACCACCCACCCATCTCTTAGTTAAGTCATGAAGCACAGAGGGTTGAAGTGGAAAGGCAATAGCTTGTTTGGAAACGGAGTGATATAAGAGATTTCTTTGGTCTCTAGTTCACACATTTTTACATGCTTCAGCATCACTTCAGAATGTAATGTGCTTGCAACAGTTGGAAAAATTTACTTTGCAGAAAGTGTGAAGTCTGGCTTTGAGCTTGATGGACTTCCAGCCTGCTTTGAATCTGATGAGAGTGAACTGGCCATGCTGAGTGTTTTTCTATGGATTTCCTTCCCTAAGATGAACTGTGCTTTACACATTTTATAAATGCTATGGAAATTTGCACAAACCGTGCTGTGTATGCAATTTGCATCAAATTACACCATTGCACAAATCACTGCATTTTGCACATGTACTTACTTACTTACTTACTTATTAAAAGCTTTTGTATGCCATCCTATTATACAAGATCTTAGGACATTGGGCACAAGTTGCATGATTTGAACCAGTTGTTTGTAGATCACATGCTTTTGGGGAGGGGGAGTTAAACATGCAAACTGTGGCCCATCTTAGAGACAGAAGCCTGTGAGATGGCTCAGCTCAAGGCAGGACCAGCACAGAACTGACAAACCAGAATTTGGGGGCTAAATCATGAAAATCTATTGGATTTGCACCCCTTTCAGATTTCTCACAACCCCTAGCTCTTGATTGCCAGGGCACATGACTTTGCTTCTGCTGTTCCCCTGTCTCCCATGCATTCTATGTATGATCACTAGTCTCAAGATGGGTGTCAGCTGTGTCAGAATGTGATAGCAAAGCTAAATAGTTCAAAGTCATAAAACAAGAGCTGAGCTATGCACAGAAGACCTTACCGTGAATGCCATAACTGAGTCATTAAAACAGTACCACGGTCAATAAGCAAGCGTCCACAGTTTTGAAATTCTGAGCAAGCAGAGTTTTTGGTGCTCTGTTTCTCATCATTAGTGCTTGGTTGACCCACACCCTTAACCCACAGTGGAAGGCAGTCAGCACTTCCTTCAAGCACTCTGCTTCTGAGTAGAAATCTTTCATCAGCTGGGCTGGATCTTCTTCTTGAGCCAACATCTCTCTCAGGGGCTGAGAGGGGACTTCTCTGACACTGACGCTGGGTTGTCCTGCTGTGGGGACAGAACACTGAGGGTCTGTTGGATAGGGCTGTGCTAATGTCTGGTCAACTCTGTCCTGAATTTCCCCAGATGGGAAGAAAGCTCCTGAGCCACAGACAGCTGTTCTCCGACTGCTGAACCAGAGTGCTAGCCCAGAGGTGAGTCCTCCTTCTCCCTCCTCCAAGAAAGGTAGGGTAGTGGAGATGATTGCTTGACTTTGTCCATCGAGTCATTAAGAGGCTTCTTCTCACCCCAATACTTCCTTGTTCATTTAGCCATTCCAGATTTCTCAGATCAGGATAACAATTTGTTACATCATGATCTGTCATAACCATCATCATTGTGTTTGCTCTGTAGAGCCAATGGTGTATGATCCATGCATCAAAAGGTATCGATTCAGCTCCCTGACTGTAAATTTTTAAAGAGGGGTATAATGAATTATAAATAACAATACTTTCTTCATACACAAATGCCTTCATTTATGTGTGAAGAGAGCTATTCAGTCTAGGCTGAAGCACACGCCTGTCAGCCAGGAGAAGCTGAAGGAGGTAGTCAACCTGGGGGCCCTGGGATAATTTCATTTGGACTGCATTTTTAAGCACTCTGACCTCATTCACAGTTCCTCAACAAATACAAAGACTGAAGAACAGCCTTTTTGTCTTCACACATCTCCAAGTTTGGCAGAGCACAGTTTTATCAGTTCACAAACTGTGTGTAATTTTTTTTTCATTTGCTCATTTGTTGATTGCATCTCTAAAGAAAATGTGGAAAGGGGTGAAAGGTGTGTGTAAAATCTGTATATTAATGAAATGTGTGTACTGAAATGAAATGTATATTGTGGAAGGTTGCATACCAAATGCTCCAGCTGAAGAAAAAAATCATGCAAAGGTAAGGGGCATGGGTACACCTGGAATGGATTCAGCACCACAGCCTGAAGCACTTTCCAGAGAATTACACCCCACTCATGTTCGCTTTCAGGGTTGTAAACTGGACAGTTCGCATGGAACAAACTTCCCATACATGTCTAGTTCAGGAATTTCTGAACAAGCAGCAAAATCTTAACTTGGGTCAAGTAACATCAGAAAAGTCAACTGGACTGGTGATTCCGATGTCTGTTAGGCTCCGTATTCATTGCAGCCTTTATTCTGAATGTTATAGAAGCCATCCATGGTAATCCATGGTGATGGATGCACGGTGAGGGTGGATTTCAGCACCATGGACAGCTCCTGTAAAGCCAGGCCAATCCTTGCACTGGAGAAGGAGATGGACTGACATAGGATTTGCCAGCTTCCCCTGACAGTGCATGGGAGGTGCTTCCCCAGCACAGGTGCAACCTGTTGACAGAAGGTGACTTCTATTCCAAGAAGTCTGCACCCACTGCAACTCCTGGACTGCCATGGAATAAAGTGCCACGCAGCAATCCAGATTTGAAATGACCAATGTGTAAACCACAGTGGTTGAGCTATCCCTGTCCAGGAATGGCTACCAGAACTACTAGAAGGCACTCCAAGCTATTGAAGAAACCTGTGGCTCCAGTAATAGTGTTTGACATGTTTCCACTAAATAGTAATAGCATTTCCACTAAATTAAAGAATTAAATGTATCAGTACATGGAATTATCTGGGCCCATCCTTCCTTGTAATGCTCAAGACAGATTGATACTGGGAAATACAAAGAACACTGCTA
>NW_025336481.1:41262774-41382124 GCF_004798865.1 Varanus komodoensis | reverse complement strand
AGATGAGCGATTTCAATTGGCAAGGAATATGAAGCCAGAGGGTTGGCCAGCTGTAATGCAAATCACCGGGGCATTGTGGGGATTCCAGGAGCATTGTGGGTGAGGAAACCGTTGTGCGCGCAAGCATGCATTAATGTGACCTGCTGTAAAATTACTGAGACTCTGGTACTTTCTGCACTTCAGGGACCAGCTGTTGCAGCTGAAGCTGCTGAACCTAGCAATCCTGAGCTGTAAAGCATGTTTTCAATTTATGCTCACAGCCCTTGCTGCTTTAAATTGATGTCCATAGCCCTTGCCAGCAGAGCAGTGCTTTGCTTTTAAGCAGTTCTGCAACTGGTAAAAACTAAATTCAGTGACATCACAACTCACAAGAGAGCATGAACAACAGCTGGAATGTTTAACCTGCATGCCACAGAAATATCCGTGGAACTCTGGGTTTGAAAATGCACAACAGGAGTGATTAGCATCCTGTAAGGAGATTCTGTGCAGAGCTTACATGATATTTGCACATTGCAATGTACCTATTATTTCAATCACTGGTTTGGAGGCCTTCATCCATTACCATAATCTCCAGTATAATAATAGCATTTTTTCCACCATGCTTCTCAATTTCATTTCTCCTAAATAGAGTGACTTACGTTAAAAGACTTTTTAAAGCTCTCCTTCTGGTATGTGAGTTAAGGTAGAATATCATTTTATTTGGGTTAGAACATGTTGCTCGAGAAATGGGGTACCTTTGCTTTTAGTTCAGTTTGTCAGATTATGGAACTGAAGGAACCATTGATCCCTGAGGATAAAAATCAGCAGAAAGGTCTTTAAAAGAACAGCACCATGCATTCAAAGAATGTCTGAGATGGTCCTTCCTTTTGTAGTCTAGGATGCTGAAGGTCAAAAACGAAAGAAAAGTGCTACTTAGAAGTTTGTAACAGGAAGGAGAAAGTAGTGTATGGGGAAGGGACTCAAAGTGGAAGTTTAGAAATGGGTGGCGATGGTGGCGATGTTAATAAGCCATGATAGTAACCGCACTTTGTCCTAATGCAGCCGTCATTAAACGCCAAGCAGAAGAGATGATAGTTCTAGTGCTGATTTTGACTCTTACTTTGCTGTGCCTTTTATTTTATTTTGATTTTTATATACTGCCCTATTCTCATGGGCAGCTTACAAGAGATTAAAACCAGCCATGATTCAGATTTGACTAAAATAAGCATAGTGAATAAAACTAATCCGGGTACTCATCTTGGAAGGCCTGTTGGAAAATAAATGTCTTTAACTGCCTCTGGAAGTTTGCATTCTGGGATATCAGACTGGCTGACCATTCACAGTTTAGGGCAACCACTGAGAAGGTCCTCTGGGTAGTTGACATTAATCCTGCAGAAACAAACTTCAGAAAATTATCCCCCAGAGTCCTTAGCAGATGAGGTGGAATAAATGAGCAAAGGAGCTCCTGAAGGTATTTGGGACCCAGGCCATGAAGGGTTGCGAAGGTCACTGCCAAGACCTTGTGTGTCTCTGGACATGGATTGGCAGCCAATGCACAGAGTTTAATCCCAGTGAAATAGATCTTTCCATGATGTCCCAGGGACCGAACTGGCTGCCATATTTTGTACTGGCTGCAGTTTCCAGAGCAGGCAAAAGGGTGGCCCCGTAAAGAGCACATCATAGAAACCGAGCCTGGAAGTTACCTGTGTTTGGACAGGTAATGGCCACAGGAAATGATCTATTTTCAGGTCATTCTCCTCCGGAAAGGTATGCAGTTGGCAAATCAGTCAAAACTGATGGCATCACTCAGCACAGCTTCTCCCTGACAGCAGGAGGGCTGGCTCAGGCAGCACCTCCCAGTATAGTCAGTGGTAAGGATAATGGGGATTGCAGTCGAACAGAACCGGGAAGGCCACACATTGGCCTGCTTTATAAGAAGAATCCTAAATGGGGAGTTTCTATCTAAACACTGCAATTATGTACAAGTGGCCCTAAAAGCTGCATTAGAAAAACAGAGCGTAATCAATCCCATAGACTGCAAATTAGCTCCATCAAATCTGACCACACCCTTCTGTGTGAGAAATGCTCTTCCTTGATGTGCCCTATCTAAAGAATCCATCAGTGCTTTCATTGCATTTGTTATGATAGCTGGTTAGTGCTCTTAAATGTCTATTTATTTGCTGATAAATGTTATAACTTTGGTCATTCCAGAAACTGAAGGGTATTTGGTTCTCTCCCTAAATGTCAGCCGTTTAAGTGGTTTGACTTTTATTTTCTATTTGCTCTGGTCAGTGTAAATTTCTGTGGGTTTTGCTGGTGTGGGGAAGAGGATTTGGGGATGTGTAGTTCTTGGTTATTAATATTTGACTTTGTTAGTGCTAGTTGTTTACTGTGTGGCTTCTGGAAAAAAAGAAGAAGAAGAGGAAGAAGAAGTGGGGAATATTTGCTTGCTCTTCTTAAAACTTCTGTACGGCTGTGAGTTCCAGGCTGTGTAGCCTGGTCTTCCATTTCTGTGCATGCTTTTGGAAAACAAACTGGATAGGGCTCTCAGTTTTTAGGCAGTAGTTTGTATTTAGCCATTTATTTATTTGTTTGTTTGTTTGTTTGTTTATTTAATACCCCACCTTTCTCCCCTTGTGGAACTCAAGGTGCTACATGCTGTTCTCAAGTGGTCTCCCCTCCAAGCTCAGGCCAGCCCCAGAATTGCTTAGCTTTGACATGGCTGGATACCTCATGTGCCTTCAGACCATACTCTGGGTCTTTTGATGCTTCTTTTTGTGCTTCTTTCATCTGTGCAGCATATTTCTAGTGGAATGGATTGCCAGAATCCTGGACGGATAAATTAGAGTAGGAATAAGAACAGAGAGCAAGGTTGAGTTGACCCCCACAACCATCAAGCTGGTCTCCTAGAACTGCAGATAACTTCTCCACTGCAACCAGGGCAGTCGGGTGGCTGTTGTGCCCTCTGCTAAAAGAAGGGATGGCCCAGTACTTCTTACTTAAACCGAATAACTGAAGATGCACAGCAAGCATGTGGGGCTCTGGATCTCAGCACTGGGGAGAGAGGGTTTAATGCAGTGGTAGATGACCTGGTGCTACAGATGTGCAACCCTGGAATTCTGTTTCATTTAAACCCACATTGTTTCCATTCTAACAAGTGGTGGCACTTCTTCTAATTCTGCAAAAGTTTCATGTATTTTTTTCAGGCACTGTTGTTTCTGTGAATGGCAATTTTTGCCTTTTTTAAAAGAGGGGTGAATCCAGACATTTGCCCAAATTGAGCATGATTTTTCATGAAATATCTTTCCATCAGTGAACTTGGACAGCTGCATGCAATCATGACTCCACCTGCCCACTTCAAAGGCCTGGCAGAGTTCCTCTGATCAGCGCCATTATCTCTACATGCTGCGTTGCCATTGAGCTGAGCTGAGCTATGTTCTAAATGCTATGTAGGGTTGTCCGCCCCCTGCTTCTGAAAATGAGGAAAAGCCCAGTCACTGGAAGAGAGAGCTCTAAGATAAGTAGGCCGGCATTTTAGGTATTTCAGGAGGCCATCTTCTTTGCCTTGGCTCAAATCCTTTGCTTTGGCCCCACCTGCTATTGGATTGCAGACCCCGAAAACTGCTCTGAAATTAAGTTTCACCTGCAAGATGTTCCTCACGCCTGCCTTGTGCAGTTGCAAGCTGGCTTTGCCTCTCCATCCTCATGACACTGTGATCGTGCTATGCCTCCTCATTAGCAGCCCCTCTTCCTACAACGGATTGGCATTCCATGGGGACAAATGCCAGGATCTGCCCCCAGGAAATGGGCTCCAAATGCATCATTTCAGGATGGAAGTAATTGGCCCATCCATAGTACAAGGAAGTAGGCTCTTGGAATTGTTCTAGATCCCAAGAAATGGCAAGCTCTACTTTGGGCAGCATTAACAGAAGCATCACCTCCAAATCACCTGGAGACCTTGTTCCTCTGTACTCAGCACTGGGTGGGCTTCATCTTCAGGACTGTGTTCAGTCCTGGTCAGCACAGTTCAAGAAAGGTGGAGGCAAACTGGAAAAGGTTCAGAGGAGGGCCACAAGGATGACTCAGGGACTAGAACAGAGCCCTGTCAGGAGGGGTGAAAACACTTGGGCCCGTTTAACCTGGAGGACAGACTGAAGGGAGATATGACAGCACGCTTCAACTACCCAAAGGTTTCCAAAGAGAGGTGAGCCAGGATCTCTTCTCCATCATCCCTGAGTGCAAGACACAGGATAATGGGATCAAGCTACTGAAAGCCAGATGCTGGCTAAACATCAGGAAAAGCTTCCAGTCTGTTCAAGCCATTGGACAAGGGGAGCAATCACTTGGGAAGTTGTGAGACAAAGGAAGGATCAGGCTCCATGGCAATGCACACAAAGTTGGCCCATCATTTGCACCATGCAAATGGTTTAGACCAAGGTGGCGAGCAAGGCCTTACTCAGTCTGGGCCAGCTGCTGTATGCTAGCAGCCTTTGGGCCATATCTGAGGGCAACGGCCCTCTTCAGGCTTCTTTCATGGCACCCATCAAGTTATGCTTGAGTTGGCTTCTTCCCACTCCTAAACTAAAAAGTCCCACTAGTTTTATTTGTGCACGTCACCGGTGGGGATGTGCAAATTCTCAAAACTCCCAAGTGCCTCAAGGGTCTCCAGCTTTCACCTTAAATGTCTATATCATGTCTGCATCTGATAGTGAACATTATTTTGTATGCATGAGAAGAAAAAGAGAGAGATCACATCTTCATGACCATTTCTTACAAATATACTCATCGGATCTGCTTTTTAAAAAATGTACAGACTTTTCACCCATTGATTAGAGTGTGTTTGTGTGCATTTTTCATGATGTTTCTCAAAACTGTGCATTTTCAAACACTTTCTTTGGTGCTGCTTAATGAACAGCATGGCATGCTTGGAAGAATATAAACTTTGACCATAGCTTGTGCTAGGGTCCAACATTCAGTTCCCAGAGGTACAAACTGAAATGAAGTTCTTATGCATCTCAGTCATCATTTCTTTTGATCTGGAAGTGCCCAGATGGCTGGGGTGTGTGGGAACCCAGACTATCCCCCCTGGGTAAGGATACCAGCCTATTGAAAGACTCCCAGTGGATGTGATGCTATTGATTATATCCTAAATTTGGGACTATTGCAAAGCTGGGAAGACTAAGAGGTAAGACTGCTTTGTAGTATTTTTGAAAGGTTAGAGGTATTCTACATAGTCTTGTTTGAGTGCCCTACTCCCAGTGTGCAAAGTTACTCATAGCGTGTCTGTGAAAAAAAGCCTATAGAGAGCTCCAAATCTTTCAGACCATAGGTATTCATGACTGCCCCCACACTAGTCTGAAAATAATTCCATGAGTTTCAATTGCAAATCTATGCAGTGAAAATCCAAGAAACTTAATGACTATACTATTTCATTTGGCTGCTCCATGCAGTCTGAGCACCAATCTGCATTTTTAAGAATCCAATTCTGCAGGCCAGTGGGCCCTTGTGCCGGCATAGGGAAGGTGCCCGTGCAGCGCCAGCACTGAATCCGACCCTCCAAAGTGAAAATGACTAATGTTAAGATAAAAGCAATGGGCTAGCCTTGTGGTCCTTAATCAAAGCACCTTGACTTCAACAGGAGCTGTGCCAGGGTATGGAGTGAATAATGACTCCAGGATTTGGTCTGATGAGAATATTAATATAGTGACTCAATATCCAGGGCTTGGTTCTCACAGCCGGTGGCGTGTGAAATTTACTTCTAAAGGAAATTGCCTTGGTTTAAGAAGATGTACTAAAAGGTACCAAGTCATGGGGCTGGAGGGAATGGCCATTGCAAGTAATGTGAAAAGTTAATAAATATGTATAAATATAATACATAAATAAATACAGCTCATATGTCCAACATGGGCTCCTACATGGCCACTGTATGAAAAAAAATGCAGCATTTGATGGGCTTTGGTCTTCTTTCTCCCTTTCTAGAGGAAAAAATGACTGCATGAGCATCAAAGAATAAAAATCATAGAGTCATAGAAGGTCATCAGGTCCAACCCCCTGCTGTCGCAAGACACCAGTTTGCACCATCCCACTCTGCCCAGTTTCTTTTCAAATGTCTCTAGAGTGGCAGAGCCCACTGCCTCTCCAGGCAGCTGGTTCCACTGTCGTTTTGCTCTGACAGTGAGGAAAGTTTTCCTGATATCTAGCCTGAATCTGGGTTGTTGCATCTTGCCCTCATTATTCTGTGGTCTCTAGGCCACTCCTTTCATGGCCTGTTTAATACTCCAGCCCTGATCCAAATGTCTTCCATCTTCATCCTCATGAGGAAAGAAATCCAGTATAGATAGCCAAGCATAGATATTTTCAACCATTTTGGTAGCTTTCTAGGTGCAACCTCTGTGGATCTTGGTGTAGTCCGTGGACCATGGTTTGAGTTAAGAACCTACTCCGTACTTAACAGACCATTTCTACAGTTAAATATACAGGGTTTATTCAAGCCAGGGTGCCAGGTGAACGTTTGGATCTGCCTTACAAGGTTTAATGTAGGTCTCAAGGTAAGTTTATCTTTCCTGGTTTCTCTGCTACTCCCGGCAGTAGGTTCCAGACAGAATTCCTGTGCTGCCACCTGTTTCTGCCTACATTCCTTACCTGGAAATTCCACTGATAATCATTGGGACCTTCAGTGCATATGTTAATTCCTCCATCACTGAATTAATGATTTCTTCTTGTAAACACACTCCCAGGCAAGACGTATTAATTTCTCCTCCCTTTCATGTCATGGTCATGAATGTATGTATGTTAAAAGAGAAAAGTTCATTACCAAATGAGGTGAGAAATTGCGTTTTATAAAACGATTTCTGTTTTAATTTTTGAGAGGATACTGTTTAATAAATACACACATACATACACCAGGCTAGAAATTCTCCTTTGGATTCAACCTTTATATAAAACATAAAATCAGAATTCTGTCAGTTCACCCACTGTAAATACTAAAGGGAAAAAAGAAGTTGGACTACATGAGTACAATACTTGTTTTTGGTCCAGTAAACATAAAGTGAATTTTATTGCTCTGAGATTGCTATATCTGATATTAGTAAATACCATGTATATGACTTCTGGAAGAGTTCATGCATAATTGGAGCTCTGGTCTTTGTCACTTCTGCATCAAGTCCCACAGCTGCATTTATCTGTGGCTTAAAAATGAAAAAAATAGATGAAATTCCACATGAAAATTCACATACAAATTTATGTTTTGAATTATTTTCCTTCTAAATAAACACTTCTACATATCCAATGCCATCCTATGAATATGTTGTTTCAGCTGAGAACTTCATTGCAAACTTCAGGGAGTTACAAACCCTAAACAACATCTGCACTGGCACATTTATTGGTCTGGGAGGTACAGATCAAGCCAGTTCATATCGATTTTCACAAAAAAATAATTCCTCAAATGTCACTAGGCTTGAGGTTAGGACCACTCAGTTCTCAACAGAGCTATTTAGCTACTCTACCACAAGAGTTCAATGAAAGCAAGGAAGAATTGGCTTTGAGCAAGGAAAAGTACTCTTTTCTCATTCAAATGTTGTGCTGAGACCGAAATTCCAGTTCTACAACTTTCCTACTTCTGCATGGGCTTCTATGGACCAGGAACATAACAAATTGGGTTAGCATAGAGATACAAGACAAATGTGTTTTAGATGATGACATTCTAATGAGAGCTACTCTCTAAGTAGTTTCACAGTACCGTCATGCAGTTGCAGGTTCCAGCCACTAGGTGTCAGCAAAAAAATGTGCGTGTTGCAGGAAGGGATGGATTGAAATGGCTGAAACCAGCCAGGTATGGTCATTTCTCATTATTATGATGCAACTTTGCTGCATTTATCCTTCACAAAACTGCTCAGAAAAGTGCTGAACAGAATATTTGTGTTCTCAGCGGCGATTTAAATGAAAGTCCAGGTAAAACATCTAGCTCAGAAAGCAGAAAGGAAATTCCGTAAGCATGTT
Source organism: Varanus komodoensis (assembly GCF_004798865.1). NCBI lineage: Eukaryota > Metazoa > Chordata > Lepidosauria > Squamata > Varanidae > Varanus > Varanus komodoensis. The sequence goes on along the minus strand of NW_025336481.1, from coordinate 41,374,147 downwards.
TTACAATGTGTATTTCAGCTGCATGACACAGAAACGTATGAGTCTCCTCTCTGGTAGCAGTTCAGTGTAGAACAATGCTCCAGGGGGAGGCACGGGAAAAGAGAAGATACACCCCCTGTGGAAGATGGAGAGGTATTTGTTTGATTTTCAAATATTCTTATGTCACATTTGGCAACTCACCGAATCGAATGAAGTACAACAAAACCCACCAAAGATTTCTAAAAATGATAAGAGCACAAAAAACCTCCAGTCCAAGACCAATCAACACATTACAAAGCACTCGTCATTCAAAGCTCATCCTTGCATGCAAAGGATCTCAATTTCAAACCTTGGACATTTCTAGTGGCGGACAAAAGGGAGGTAACAATTAACAGACAATGGGGATCTACTATCAATCAAAGCAGATCAACGACAGACGAGCTCATACTTGCCCAAGATTAATTGGGCTGCCTGGTTTTTGCAAGTGTTTGATTCGAACATTTCTCTACTTTGTTTCTTCCCTCCCTCCTTGCCTCTGCTGTTCCATGCAGGGCTATGCATGCAAAGGCTTCTCAAAATCCTCCACCCTGTTCGTGGGCAGACACGGTGTATGCGTGTGGGATATTTGGACTCCAGTCCTCCATCAGCTTCACTGGCTTCCCATTGAAGTCCGGGTCCAATTCAAGGTGTTGGTGATGACCTATAAAGCCCTAAACGGCTTGGGACCTGGTTACCTGAAGGAGCGCTTACATCCATATATGCCCGGCCGCCCCTTGAGATCTGCGGGAGAGGCCCTTCTCCGGGAACCCTCCGTGAAGGAAATTAGGAGGGTGAGTACTTGGAGGAGGGCTTTCTCCACGGTGGCGCCCAATCTATGGAATGCGCTCCCCAGAGAGGTCCGCCTGGCACCGTCGTTGTTTGTTTTTCGGCACCAGGCAAAGACCTTTTTATTCAAACGTCATTTTAATTGCTAATATTATTTGCTTATTTTATTCTTTGGCCAGGGCAACTTATTTTATATTGTTAATTCGTTTTCTATTTTTAGTGTTTTATATTTTAATTGATGTTTTGTGAGCTTCGGCGAGTGGGGCGGCATAGAAATTTTCTAAATAAATAAATAAATTTATCCACGGCAAAGAGAATTGTGCCAACAGATTTTCGGAAGTGGGGCTCACCTTGAGCGTTGACCGTAGCAGCATAGTTCCCCTGGTTTCCCCCTGTGGTGTTGCTTTGCTGGCAGCAGCTTGGTCACCCTTGTTTGTCCTCCGCTGCAACCCAGACTTAGCACTGGCCAGCGGCATCGTGAGTTAGAAGGGCAGCCGCTAAGCCCACACAAGGTGGACACTGCTGGGAGAGAATTGAGTGACCTTTTTTCAAGGGGTGGGGGAAAAGAAACAGACAATCTCTGAAATATTCACAGGAGAATATGGCCCAAGAGATTTCAGAATAGTTCGATCTTCACTGTTCCCAGTACCATTCCTGTTTTCATTCCAAGAGGAAAAAAAAATAATAAATCTGTTTTGAGGTACTTGGAATCGCTGGATCTGTGTGCTGAAAACTGGGAAAAGATTCAGTGAAGCATGTGCAGACTGCATGCTAACCTCGCCCACCCAGCCCTGTGTAGGACTTCCTGTTCCAACTGAGTCTTGCTTACGCTGCCTCTTCCACAGCCTTGGCATGTGACTGCATCCTTGGTAGGAATGGGTGAGAATTTAGATTCAATTCCTTTCAGTGAGAACTGAAAGAGACTGGCCACTTATACATAACCTGAAATAGAGGAAAGGTCTCATTGGAAAAGGAGACAGAGGAGGACGGAGATTGCATGTGCTAATTTATATGTACACATAAATTTAGAAGGAATTCTTAGAATTTAAATTGTACCAGAGTGCATCGCACCATCTCATGACCAGGTGACCTGGGAGCCTTTTCCACGTGCTGCTATCTTTCAGGTAGCCTCATTCCAAGCCCTCTTCCCTGATCTGCCTTTCGACCGACCGGGAACACCTTGGACTTGGGTGGATCAAGCTCCAGCAGAGAGCTCTGCCAAGCTCCAGGCATCAGTGTGACGAAGCACAAGGTGGGCAGTGAAGCATGGAGGCAACCAAGTTGCGAAAGCTGCTGGAAAGGAATGTGACCATGAGTCCCCGTTGCCATCGGCTCTTCTCTTGCGACATCCATTATGAGCCTGAAAGTGTATAACACCCCACTATCCCTTCCACATAATGAATAGGAAAGCTATCGGCCAAATTATACTTTCCCGCTCTTCCTTCTCCCGTCCCTGGTTGTTCAATTACCTCCTCTTCCCCTGCCCTTTATGGTGCAGGAGGTCATTTTAATTCAAGTCAGAATTACTTCTCTAAAAATGTTGGTAATTTTGACAAAAGCATCGCACTTTACTGCTGAGCACCCGGTAAGCAACACTGCTGAGGTTACCAGAGAGCAGGAGCTGCAACTTTGTTGTGTTATTTGCATACAAATTGTCAGCCCAGAAGCAAACATATTGTTAACATTATGGATTACATAAATCTAGTCCTTTAGAAAAAAATCCGCACTTTTGGTTGGCTTTTTTTAATGTCGGCAGGCTAGGGAGAAAGTTAGACTGCTCTGCAATTAAAATTCCAATATTAAATATAATGAAAACAACTCTTTCTTCCCATAATTTGGAGTTCTGAGGCGTGGAGCCATTCTCAGCAAAACAACTCATTAAATACTGAAACTGTTCTTGGACTTTACCACTTCAGACTGGATATGGAGAATTATGCTTCATGTTCTCTTCCCACACACGCACAATTAAAGGGGGAAATCTACATGTAGAAGACTCTTATGAGACAGGATGGATTAGAACTTTCTTCAAGGTGAGCATGTTTGTGTGTGCATGTGTGCATTTTAATACAGAGGAGTGTTTGTGTACAAGTTCCTGCTTCAGTATAGAAAGATCTAGTCCAAGAACAGTTATGTTGCTGGATGAACTAGGCTCACCTGTTGGTTCCATTCTTCACTTTTGTTGCCTGGATTGCCCATTTGGAAATCTGTTCTGCTTCCAGTTTCAGATGAGAATTAAATGTTCCTGATTCTTTTTCTACATGGTAAATATCTCAGGAACAAATGATCCAGGGTTGGTTCTCCAGTCCAGGTCAGGATAGTGCTATTGTTGAACAGTGGGTAAGTTATTGAAGGAGCATCCAATAGATCGGAACAGGGCAAAGTTTTCTTATGGAAACTGGGCTGGGAACACTGGAGTGGAGGAAGAGAGTTTTTACAAATGCTCCATCACGGCTAAATCAAAATTGGGGTGCCCCACTGTTGCTTTTAATGATTTCCAAAAGAAATTAAGAACCTCTGTCCATGTATCTACTGTGGCCCTACTTTGGGGGGCAATTTAGAGACTGAGCTGAGTCAAGGGTTATGCTTGAGCAGACAGATGGGCTAGAACCCTGCTAAAGGACTTCCTTCAGCTTTCCTGTCTTGGTTCTGGATATCTGGAGTCCTGTTTTGAAGGCCTTGCTCTGATGAGGAATGAGCTGAGGCAAGTATGGCGGCCACGTTGGCTTCCAGCAGAGAGAGGGCAGTGAGGCACTCAGCTTGTTCTCTACTCCGCTTCCAGTCCAGAAAGAAGAACGTGATTTTTTTCCTCCTTGGAAAGCCTCACTGTCTGATTTGTATATGCACCTGTTCTGTCACACACATTTTTTGTGCCTTAGTTGCTTTGCTTGGCCATAGATGCTTTCTCACAAGGAGACTTCTGCTCATGACGAAGCCTCCATCGGACTCAGTGGGACATGGTGGCTGCCACGACACATCTGGCTGCACTCCGCACTCCCCCTCCAGCTTCTTCTGCCATCCCAGCATGAGCCCATATCAGAAGGCTTTGCTAGAGCATGGAAAGATCCGAAGGTTCACATGCAGTGGCCTGTAAATGAACGTACTGCTGGAATCTGAAGGATTCTGAAGAATGATCACTGAGAACCTGAAGGCTGGTGTATTCCAGGGACCCATAATCTTTGAAGGACATCCTCTAAGTTCTTCAACCATCCAGAGGGCATGAGAGTGAGTTGGGTTGAAGGACTTCTTGAATGGTGCTACCTCATTTGTAGAATGGCTTTCCCCAGAGAGACCCACAGCTGATGATAGTTTGTTGCTAAAAGAAGACCCTTTAATTTTCCAGGTTCTCTGATCATTATTGAATTGCTTGAATACTCCTTAAAACCAACCAAACAAAAAGCCTGTCTCCATATTGACTTTTAGCCTAACTTTTAAGCTGCCAGGGATAATGCATACTGAAATTTTGTCATAATAGCTCGCACACTTGCATTCTATGGTCATTTTTTGTGTCCACAGCCCATGGCTAATACAATAAAGAAATCCACTTCAGTGCAGAAACTGGGGCCAGTGAACAAATCAGAGATGCTGTTTGCCGCATGTGCCTGCCTGCTGAACAAAATGGATGCACATGTAATAAGCACATGGACAAGCATGGAATAGCTCCCTGCTCCTTTGCAGTCTGAAGTGGTCTCATCAAGGACTAACTGCACCTATATCTCACTTTCGCTGCATATCTAAGTGCCATTTGATGGCTGGGACGATTCAGCCCCGCACTCTTCTGTTGTCACAAGACACAGGTATTTCATATGAACATAGGAACATGCGACTATCCCCTGACTGCAACCCTGACTGCAAGTCCCTGAAAAGTCTAAGACTTCCCAAAACTCAGATTTGTACTCAAAAAGAGGAAGCGGAAGAGGGAAAAAAGGGGAGAAATGTGCATTTCTAGTATGTCTTCTTAAAATGAACTCCTACAAAATTCATACTTTCCCTGCAGTTGACATGGAGAAGGTGGGCAAAGGAACATGGGAATGAGGTTGGATGGGCTTCAGAGTGGTTTTCAGAGAATGTGAGTGATTGCAAATATCACTGGCTTCCCAGCCACACTCCACTGCAGTGGTGTATCCACTTACCTGGGAAGAGGTTCAACTGAACTTCATGGCACAGAATTCAGAGTAGACATATACAGGATTGCACTGCAGACTGAGTATTCCAACCATACAGGGCCACACTTCAAGACTCCTGTTGTTGCTAATGGGGGAGCAGTAGTAGTTATAGGACATTGTGTGTATACCCCACCTCTCTTTCTCTCCCAAGAACCCAAGCGGCTTACAAGTTTCTCCAGCTTCCCCTTTGATCCACACAATATCGCTTTGAGGTAGATAAGACTGAAAGTGAGTGACTGGCCCTACATCACCCAGTGAGCTTCATGGCTGAGAGTGGACCAGATCTGGATCTCCCAAGTCCAGCCCTCACACCACCACTTCATACTGGCTCTCATGTACTACAGAAATGCTACAGAGAGGAGGGTGCAAGGTGCTTTCTGTCCTTCAACTGAACTCATCTTGGTTTAGCATGGTAGGCCTCTATCCTTGGTCTAACTTAGGTCCCCCCGCAACACACACACAATATGTTGGAGTGTAAGTCCCCTCCTTGCAGGCCATGGTAGGGGCTGAAGGAAGGAGGAGTCAGGCTTCAACTGGAACACCACTGGTTCCCCACCTTTGGTCTAAGTTTGAAGTGGGCAGTCAAGTTTTAGTTGAAGGTTGCATTCCCTACCAGGTAATTTGCCAGGGGCTGAATATTGGCAGTCCATGGGACAAGCTACAGAAGACAACTGCAAAAAGTAGATGAGCCACCTATTTTCTCCTTTTGTCATCTCTCTCGCTCCCTCCCTCTCTTTGTCCCCATGTTCCAGCTTCCAAGGAGAGGACAGATCACTCTTGCCAGAGGTTCTGAGGGTTTTTTGCAATTAGACTGGGAACCACATGAAGTTAGGGCAAAGGTTGTACTTCTGATGGAAGGGACAAGATATTGCTATCTTCTGAAACGAAGTCTGATCAGCATCTGTCGGATTAGATCCAGATCTAATTTGGTTTGATAAAGATCTTCAGGGAGGACTGGTTGAAGTCTTTGGTATACCTCCTTGAGTTTCCTGAAGGGACAAAAGTAGGGTCATGAATATACTATGGACACTCCACACCCTGCATTTCATCTAGAAGACCACTGTTGGCCTTCCAGATGAAACCCCATGGAGAGGGAGGGAAGGCTGTTGGGATACCATTTGGATGTGGCTAAGGGAGCAAAGATCAGGTTGGAATCTGGATTTCACTTGCTGGACTTCTTTCGCACACCTGGCCAGGGCCATGAAGTGAGCTGAGCTGAGACTGAGTCCATGAATGCTCAATTTGCAACTCCATCGTGCAAAGCACGCAAAGTGCATAACTCTCTGCACAAAGCACATAACATATCAAGGTCTGCACGTCACGTGTGTGGAAGGAGAACTCTGCCTGTGCAGCAAGTATGTGGGCAGCCAGTGCAGAAGCCGGCTTGGTGGACTCCCTTGGACTCGCTTCCTGCCAGATACCTCAGCACAAGGGCCTGGAGTTCAGGAGCTGAGCCAAGGAAGTCCCCATCCCCACCCTGGATCCCTCACATGTCACTCAATATATCAGAAGCCATCAGGCCACCTTCTCCTCCAGTGCATCCCTTTTCCCATTCTTAGAGCCAGTTTGCGGCCTCAGCCCACGCGGTTCTTTTCTACTCCAGCTTAGACCCAGACTCTGAATAGTCCTGTGCTGCCCAGAACAACATCAGAAGGCCACACAATTGCACCCAAAATTAAATAAAAAGTGATGTCAAGTGCACTTTTTAAAAAAGTGCATATACTCACAATTTCATCTATTGCAACCTTCCCTGAGTTTTCAGAGGAGAGTGGGACATATCATTTTGTTTGCTTGCTTGTTTACTATATTTCTATCCCACCTTTCTTCTTAGAAAGAACTCAAAGTAGCTTACATCATTCTTCTCTTGCTCCTCACCATGTTAGCCTCACAACAACAACCCTGTGAGCAAGGCTGTGACTGGCCCAAAGTCACCCAGGGGGCTCCATGGCTGAGCAGGGACTCCAACCTAGATCACCTGAGTCCTGGTCCTGCATTCTTAACCACTCCACCACCCTGGTTCTAGACCCCAAATAATGAATATTCCTTTCTACAACCGAGGGGAAACTGTTTCTTTCCTTGGAGGAAAGACTCACTGTGAATCACTGAAATTTGTGAATTAGAGACCAAATAAACAGGCACAATTAAAAATCAAGGCTTCCAGCAGCACAAAAATAAACTTTGTTCATTTATTTGACAAATGCAGTTTAGCTTTAATTATTTATGCTAATACCAGGCACTATCTCATAGCAGCAAATGTTCAATGGTATATTTTGCAAAAGTAATTAAGCCTTTTTAATGTGCAATCTCATACGAACACAGTATCTCTTCACACATCTCGACCTGGCGAGATGTTCATTCTTGCCCGTGAGTTATGCGATGTACAAACAGGCAAGGTACAATTTCAGCAGGTTGGATGCTGGGGGTGGGGGGGTTGTTTGCTTGTCTGCCTGTTTTTTGAGGTGTGTGTTTGTGTGTTTGTTTGTTTTTGCTGTCTCACTTCCTGACTCAGGCAATATCATCTTGTAGATCAGGTGGGTGGATTTGCATACATGTGTCTGATTATACAAAAGAGAGGGAGAATTCTTGTAAATATCAAACATAACCGGTTTGTGATCATGTTCCCGGAACAGGCGTGCTGAGTGTCCTACATATTGAGCCTGTCAAGGGGGAAGCAAAACACGCCAACGCAGAGGGCCCCCTTCACTCCAGTAGCGGCGCAGGGAAGTCTTTCCCAAGAGCGTTCTGCGATTAGTCGTTCGCCACCTTCAGCCTCGTGGACTTGTCAGGAGAGATTTTATAAGCAACTGGTTCATGGGAGAAAGGCCTCCTTTGATGAGTTCCTCGACTCCTCGCTTGATCCACTACTTCATCAAGTGAATAGGCTGCCAAAGGACAGACTGCGTGACACACAAGCATGTCAGAAGGAACGAAACGCAAAGGGACAACATGGTTTCGTTAAAACGGGAGGACTTGACAGCAGGAACGCTCACTTGTCCTTTTAATGCTTTCTTTAGCGTTTGAGTTGCAGCATTCCCCAGACAAAGCAAGAGGCCTTAGCGAGGGACAGGGCTATTTTTAGTCCGTGTCACTTTCAGACATATTCATTGGTAAGGCCATTGTTTCACATGGCGACATTAATTGGAGTTTTATTTTTATTGCTTTTAAAAGTCCACATTAAAAGTCATATTTAAATCTGCCATTTTGATCCGCTTTGTGAGAAAATGAGCCTTTCTAAACAGATTTTGTTACCAAGTTCCCAATTCTAAACAAGGCTGTCTCATAATATTTTGGCGTCAAAGGCAGTTGAGACAGGAGGACTCCTTGGGGAGTCACACCAGCTGATTTTTCTGCTGTGATATTTGCCACAGGCATTTCCTAGAGAGTCTGTAGGCCTGTGCCTAGCTTTGGGGATTTGTCAAAATTAGGCACGGGTAGCGAGTGCTCCTGGTGTGGTTTTTGTTTGGTGAACATCTCCAGAACATCCAAGTGGACAATGCATACCTCCGAGAACCCCTCAGAGCTCCAAGTTCTTTCTCATTTGCAGTACTATTGAGCCAATTACGTGTAGCAATTAATTTGGTTTCTTTTTACTAGGGGTGGACTTGGCATTTGTCCTTCTTGAAGCTCACTCTGTGGCTTTCAGCCCAGCATCCAAGCTTATCTAGATCCTCCTGATATTCTTTCTGTCTTCCAGGGTGTACTGTATTCTGCCCAGTTTTGTATTGTCTGCAAATCTGATTATCTTTCCTTGGATTTCCTCATATAGATCATTAACAATGATGCTGAACAGCACTGGGCCCAGGACTGAACCCTGAGACACTCCACATGTTACCTTCAGGTTTGAGAAGGTGCTGATGATGACCACTCTTTGAGTCTGATTTTGCAGCCAATTGTGGGTCCACCTAGCAGAGCTAAGCCCTACTGCTCTGAATGGAAACCTAGAAAATGCGGTGCTCATCGTCCAGCACCATGCGCCGCTCGCACACTTGTAAGATGCCCTTGTCTCGAGTTTTCTTGTGCTGCGATTATTCCTTGCCCTGCAAGCGTCTTTGTATTGCTGGAGCCCTGGTTCTGCCTATGATCTTCTTTCCTCGGCCACATCCAGTTTGGCCATGGGCTATCCGGTCACTCTGGAAAATCGTGCCTTGCTAGGCTAATTTTGCCAGGTTGCTCCCAGCCATTTTGTGAAAGCAAATCTTTCAAATAAGGGATGCAGCATAGGAGTTGTCACAGCTAATCAGACAACTCCGCTAGCAACTTGCCTCCAGCTGTGGTCAAGACATGATGTTGCAGAAGGTGCAAAAGGAAAAAGAGAGCGAGCACGAAGTCTGATGCACCTAAGCCAATTCTAAATAGAAAAATAATCCGATCCAACTGTTACTGCCTAGAGCATGAGATCAGTAGTTCCTTATTACTTTGACTGGCTCGGTTTAAAAGGCTGAGTCCGAGTCAGCATGAGATAATCCACCCCAAAGATGCTGTTGCAGTCTCAAGGAACAGAGGGGAAATAACTAATTGAGGTTTGGAACAATAGTTAAGAGGCTGCAAAATTAGCCATATTTCTAAAATCCTCCTATCTGGTAGGTATCCCAGAACCTTGGGAGTCTACTCCAAAATTCGTTCATTTGATGCAGCTATTGCTGTGTTCAATTGCCTTTCTGTAATTATATGCAGATACAAGCTGTGTTTTCTAAGAAGAAGAATCTATGATTAGCCAAGGAGTTGGTCCCTATGCATCCTAGCTATCAAAGTAAATTAGATAACTGACACCCTGCAAGATCTCATAATTCTTGGAGTTTTGTGCCCCAAACTACCTGCATCCTCACACTTTTGGCTTAACCTTGTCACAATAATCTATCTCAGTTCTCATGAGCAAAATATACTCAACTAAGAAGGATGGACTCCTTGAAGAGACATTAAACTACAAAACCCATGGTGAGCGTAACACATATTCATTTTAAAACATGCATTGTGCATCACTGAGAAGCAGGCAACTGACCATATTACAGGAGTAGCATCTTCTCAATATGTAGACATGTTATTTCTTTTGATCTAGCTGGAATTTGCTTGGTGGGTCCAAGAAGAAAGAAGACTTGACTACAGAATTTTACCTTTGAGTTATCCCAAAGGAAGAGTGGGAGCTGGGTCTTTTCAGCCTGGAGAAGAGGAGACTCTAAGGGGATCTTTTACTGACATGGGAAGGCGTGTCACACAACAGAGGGTCATGATCTGTTCTCCCCTGTGGTAGAGGAAAGGATGTGGTCCAATGGGGCAAAGTTCAAGGAGCCGGGTTTCAGGACATACTTCCAGTCAGGTCCCCTAGGATATGGAATGGGCTTCCAAGGGAGGTGGCAGTGGGGGATCAGAGAGAGCACGCAAGGAAGGATTGGACAAGCACATGCTGGGTATTACTTGAGCAGAGCTGGAGAGAAGACTAGACGGCCCGGGAGGCTCCTTCTGACCAGCTACATTTCTATGGTTCTGTTTCTGACAGTCCTTTGTCTCCCTTTCTCTCTTGGACTGGAATCAGGCAATCCAGCATGGAGTGTGGGTTGAGTGTGGGTTGTCACTGAACTTCGGTTTGTTACTAGAACATGAGGAAGAAGCTTCAAAAACCCTTGATTCATTTTGCATCAGGTCCAGAAAACTGAACAAAATATAGGAAAAGGGAAATCCTGTGTGTGCTTAAGCAGAAAAAAAAAATCCTACAAATTGCCTCATGCCAATGGAGGCATGCTGGAAATTGTACAACTTTTTCTAGCTAAATCGGCATAGAGTTGCACCTCACACTATATGTACCGATCATGATAATATAGATAATGATGGTTAGGATAACAAGGAGGCATTCTAGTCAAGAAATTCAACAGTCACTAAATTGGAAGCAGGACCTGAGAAATTAATGGATGATAACAATGGATATAAGGAGTCCCAGTGGAAAACTGGCTTGATTCAATCAACAACACATCACTACAAGTTCTTGGGATTTCTTCTTCATCTCCTCCTCCTCCTCCTCCTCTCCAAAAAGTGATCCTGTTGTGTGCCATCAAGTTGTCTTAGTCTCATGCTGTTGCCATGAATGAATGTCTTCCAAAGACCCCACTGACCCCCCATGGAGTGGCAGCTGATGGGGCCACAGCACCTGGCCTGGCATAGGCAGCTCAGCTCTCACTAGGGCAGATGTGACTCACTGTTGTATCCTTTCTTCCTTATTTTTGAAAACATGCTATCGTCAGAGAGCAGCTGGCCAGACACAGACACGGTTACAAATGTTGGTTGCAATATTTTTATTTTTAAAAACCCGCTATCCTTTTCTATAACTAAATAATGCTGATCCCCAAATTACCATCCTGGGAGCAGATGCAAGCACTATTTTTTCCTGTAGTCTTGATGTGCTGTGATATAAGTGAGTTTAAACTGTGAAAATGCACATGCTTGGAGTATTCCTGTTTTTAGTACCAGGGTTGTCGAAATGTTACTTTTTGCTAACATGCATCAGGAATGTAGTAGCAGTTGTAAAGTACGGAACGACTGTACAGAAGAGAAATAGAGATGCATGAGAAATTCATTTTGTTTTTTTATCAGGATTAGCTCAGTTCACACCTTTCAGACTGCATATCGAGTTAAATGCACTCTGGAATCAAAACCCCTGCAGTTGGCGCTTGCAGTGTGATTTTCATTTTGTATTTGACAACCAGCATGCCTTTGAAAAATATACATGAGAAAATGTGTACTTTGAAACAATGCACACAGCTATACTGAAACCAGTGGAGAAGATTGTATACGTTTCAAAAGATGCACCCCATCCCTGTGTACACTTGGAGAAGCACATGAGAACATGCATAGATGTTCATGCTAAAAGGAGACAACAAAGCTCACAATCTGGTGTGGAGCTGAGTCAGAACAGGCTTCAAGATGAAGTCAGGAGAACTTGGGGCAGATCCAGTTCAAACCTGTGAATCTGTGTGCTGCAATTTGCACAAGCAGCAGCTTCTGGACGGTCTGCGGATGCAGGAATCTAGGAGTGCAGGCTGGGCTGCAGACAGAGGGCAGCGAGCAGAAAAGGCCGTGCTGGCCGTGCTGCAGGAGATGCGATACATGGCAGAAGGCAGGCCGAGGAGTGAAGCAATGAGAGCTGGAGGAGGGAAGAGGCAGTGGCAGACAGGGGCAGAAGTCAGGAGAAACAGCTGTGAGGGCGCAAAGGACATCGCAGGCAGAAGAAAAGGAGGAAGTTCTGAGTAAGGTGACAGTACGGAGGAGGAGGAGCAAGGGAGGAGCAAGAGAAGAGGAGACGAAGGGAAGGGAACTCCTGAGCTGACAAGAATGACAAGTGTATCCGCAGAGCCAGAAACAATTACAGATAAGTGTGGGCCCCTGCTTTAAATGGTTCTTCAGTATGTGGGATCTCCATGGGGTTCCTGTCCTACTGGGAATGCTGAGGAATTTCCCAATCCCCCCCTCTCTTTCCCCCAGAATCATTCAGCATGGGACACCCTTTAGACCTTCAGGTCTATTTGAGAAGAAGACATTGTTGGACAGTTTTGTTTGTTTTGCAAGGAATTGTCATTTGGCTAAAATATTTGTGGAGCAAGACAACTCATTCCAGGGAGTTCCTCATCCTGTTTAGCTTCTTGTGTAGCTCCTACCTCCCATGAAGCCAGCATGAAAGCAGACCCCACAGTCCCTTCTCAGTTCACTGCAGTTGGTGGATGACTCACAGGAAGGGTGTTTGTCAGAGGGAAGGGGACTGAGAGCACAAACTTTGACCAGCAAAGTTGATTTACTGAATAGTAATGCCATCTACTCCCAACCTCGCCCCATGGTTTTCTTTCAACAGGCTAATCAACACCATCCTCAGTAAGTTTCATTTGGATTTTCATTTTGCAACAAAAATGAGAGAGAGAGAAGGAGAGAGGAAAGGTGGCTGAGATATTAATTTTTAAAACTTCATGGATGCAATGGACACGTGTAATGCATTTTCAAAGAGATGGAGAAGGGTTTTTAAAAAATATTCTACATACAACTCTTGTCCTAAATGCATATTTACATGGTAGTTTCGAAACTTTTTCTTTCCCTTTATTTTTCTTTTTAACTGTTCCTACCTCCTGGGCAAAACTTTACCACTTTATATTGTAAATTGTTAAACTTGACTCTAATGGATACACGAGGAACAGCATTTTAAACTCAGTGCCCATACAAAGTGATTCACATTTTTACTAATTTCCTTTTCATTTAAACTGTAAAATGGCTCCCTCTTTTTGGTGTTATTTTTCCATTACATGTTGTATAGCTTGATGTGGTTTGAGGTGGAGGTTTTGGAGAAACAGATAATGTTTCTGAATGAGTTTAGATGTGTATGTATCCATCTTGTGTATTCCATGGGAGGCAACTTTTTCTGGAAAATGTGTATTTTGGAAAAATGCACACAACTATGCTGAAATCAAAGGGAGAAGATGGATATCTGACTTCTACAGATTCTGCAGATTTGCAGATTTTAAAAGTCTTCAAGGGATTCATACAATTTTAGTTATTTGCAATGTGTACTTGCAAAAGTGCAGGTGGCCAGTAGTGAGTATTGGTTCTGGTACACACTAACTATTGTGCATATCCAAATAAATTATGTTTTCATACGAAGATGGAATTCCACCAAAGAATGTTTGGCAGAATGAAAGATGCAAATGGAATGGATTTCATAATTCTGGGTGCCCCCAGCTGGAGCATTCTGAGATATCTAAGCTTGAGCAATGGAGGGATAGCTTTTGTCTTTAAATATATAAATGTAAACATCTGCATTTAGGTACCAAAAAAAATCAAAAGCACAAGATGGGAGATGCACAGCTTGTGAAGGGGATCTACTAGGTGTCTTAATGGGATATAGGCTAGCAGTGTGGAGCAGAAGTTAAACAAGCCAACACAGTCTTCTCCGTCTACAGTGACATCAGCCTAATGCCCAGCATTTAGGAAGAAATACTGCTGCTCTTTTCTATGCTGGTCACTTTTAAGAAGGACATCACCACACTCGAAGTTGTCCAGCAAAGTTTGCTGTGGGGTGGGGAACAGCTGAAACTAGAAAAGGCTTTGTAAAGTCTAGACAGGAGAAAATTAAGGGAACACGTGACAGCAGCTGCTAAATATCTAAAAGGCTGTTCCACAGAAGATGGAAGAACATATTCTTCATTTAGCCGATGGGTGAAAATGACACCCATTGAACCAGTGAGTGAAACTGGTGTTAGGAAACCTATGTTGGTTTAACACTGGGATAAACATCCACATAGTAAGAGGTGTTGGCAGTGGAACAAATTGCACCAGGAAGAGTTAGACTTTGGTGGAAGGAATTGAGTTGGGGATCCATGGCCACCTGTCAGGAATCTAGTTGCAAGTTCTCCATCCTAGATCGGAATCGGTCCATTCGAGCTCTATGAATTCAGAGTTCCAGTGCAACCTCTCCTTTCTGGGGGTGTGGGATTGGGGAAGTGTGGCCCACACAGAAGTGTTTCACATCACAGGCAATACAGTAGGCTGTACAGTAGGCTGTAGGGGCAATACAATACAATACCCTTTGTCTTCTGCCCCTACAGCCTCTCTCCAGGGGGAAAGCTGAGGCAAGTGGATGAACTGGGCCTCTCAGGCTTACCTGCATGGAAGAAAGAGTTGTTGGTTCTGTGCACCTAATTATCAGAAAAATATTGACAAATTGGAAGGAGTTCAGAGAAAAAGAACCACAAATGGTCAGGGACCATGAGGAATTTACATCTGAGGAAAGATTAAAAGAGCTGAATATGCAGAGCTCATTGAGGAGATAATTAAAGGAGGAAGCCTTGTGGAGTCCGCAGCAACTCCTACCCTTGTGTCAAGGATGGAAAGGAATGATTTAGGGCAGAGTACGGAAATATGAATAGAGGTAATTTGGAAAGCAAGAGAAGATGTGCACACCGACTAATGCAGCTCAAAGCTCCCAGGGAGTGAGAATGATTTAGGTTGCAAAGCAGCTTTTAAAAAGGGAAAGGAAGAAAAAGACAATGTTCTGATGTATTTGATATCAAACTAGACCAATGATATGCTAAGTGGAGAGGGCTAAGGGGAGTGCCTAAGTTAAAACCTTGATGCCAAACTGAGCAGGGGTTTGGGCTGGGAAGCTTTGATTGTGTTGTTGGAGCTTACATCTCACCGGAAAGTGTTAAAACCTCTCAGGAAGGAATGACATTGATCCCTGCAGATTGTGCTATTGCTTTTGAATTTCACACACACACAATCTCTTTTGGCATGTTAGCATTCTGTGTGTGTGAATTATCTATTTCTGGAGTTGGGGAAGTTACCAGCAAGTTTTGTCTAGCCACACCAGCACGGATGGTGACACATGCCTGGGAGGCTCCAGTCCTAGAAATTTGCTTTTTTTGTCATGGAGGAGTTCAGAAAAGGTAGCACTCCCATGGGCTCCATAGCTTCAGGAGTCCCGCAGATGATGCTCATCTGGGCGCCCTGCACCTAGTTGCATCTCCTTGCTTTTGTTCTGGCAGCTGTCTAGGTACCACCACAAAAGACGGAGGGAGAGAAGCTTGGACTGAGAGAGGGGGAGAAGTGGAGCCTCCAGAGAGAGGGAGGGAGAAACTCCATTCACATGCAAAACTCACAGTCTGGTATCTGTGGCTTGACATCCAGAGATGTAAGGGGACTTGCAAGTACAGCTTCCTGGTTTGGATTTCAGGGAAACTATAGCAGGGCCAATGCCAATACAGGGGCATCGTCATCAGCATTCCTATACCACCCAGAGCTGAGGCTCTCTGGGCAGTTCACAGCATTAAGTCACCCATCCAGGCCTGGCCATGCTTAGCTTCCAAGACTAGGCAGGATCAACTACTTCAGGCTGTCTGGAAGGTGCATGGACACTGAAGGGAAGGGGTGCGGAGAGAGTCCATGCACAAGGTTTACTTACAGCCTGGTAAGCCAGCCCAAACTGTGGTCACTACCTGAGAACCAGATCGGAGCCCAAGGCCATGCGGCCACCTCCATCGCTGTCCCTGCCTTTCTGAGAGGGAAGTCTCTGGAGAGGAAAGGCCAGGGATCTCTGGTGTTCAGAAAGGTGAGAACCGAATGGAAATCCAGGTGAGCCAGAGGGAAGTCATGCAGCACCATGAGTTTTAGCCCCTTTTGCTTATCCATGCAGAATGTCAGTCAATGGCTCTGAAAAGGATTCATAGAATCATAGAAGAGTAGAGTTGGAAGACCCCTTGCAGGGGTTGGACCCAATGTCTCGAGCGCTTCCACAGGAAGGAGCATGTGACCATCCAACTAAGGAGGAACATAGACTGCAGGGGTAGAACAAGACAAGGTCCATCTACAAGAAGGCTAGAGAACCTATCACCCTTCAGCTTTTGTTGAACTACAGTTCCCATTATCCTTGACCATTAGTCACACTGGGGCTTGCAGTGGGAGTTCAGCACCACCAGTTCCCTACCCCGGATCTCTAGTTTCAGCCAGTTTCTACAGAGGCAGTGGTGATTATCCCCAAATCCAGCATTCAGGGGATATTCTTTTAGCTGGCTAGCAAAGCTCCTTTCTCACACTTTCACTGCACACTTCCTTTCAATACGGGGGCATCAGGGTAGAGGGCGAGCAGAGTTACGCTTAGCATGCATCTCTACTCATTCTGTAGCATTTCCTTCCATTCTGTGCTCAGAGTAGCTGTTGCTGGCAAATTCGGTGGGGCAGTGAAATCAATGGCCACACGCTGCTCTTAGGAAGGGAATCTGTTCTGATGGATTAGGCAAACGCACCAAATAAACATGTCTGGCCATCTGAACTGAGTCAGAGCATTTTTCCAACTTGGGAGCACTGCCAAAAATTCAAAATTAGGTTGTTTATTGGTAGAATGCATCCTGTTTTTAATGCCCATTTATGTACCAAGGCTTTGTGCCTATCTAATACATTCAACTTTAAAAAAATCAAACTGAGATTGATGGCAAGTTGAAATTTATCTTCTGCTCCACATGGGCTGCATAACTAAGCATCTGAAAAACCTCCATTTCTGTGTAGCTGTTGTTGCTGTTGTTGTTGTTGTTTGCATTTTAATTTCTAAAGGAAATATGAATGCATCTTTTGCATTCGTTATGGAATGATGTCACTTTAATTTTTTGGTTACTGGTTTCCAGCAAATTTAACTCCTTTAATCAACTCACCATGCCTGGAAAAAAGGCCAGTATTCACGCCTGTCGTATTCACCTCTTGTTCGACATTTCTCTTTCACTCATGGTTTGGTTTCATTTTTGTATCCAGATTGGCATGCGGCTAGATATACAATGAATTCCCACAGGATCCAAAATAGGGCAGGACATATAGTTCAACCTTTCTTCTTAAGGCATGTATCAGGCCTTCTCTTGACTGAGAAGAGCCTACACAGTTTTATGTGATGCTGCCCAATGCCCTTCAAAATGGAGTGGGCTTTTGACAGCTGTGTTACAGAAAGCATTTCCCAGACTTTGAGATTATTTTCAGTCTTAACTTCTGCTTGTGCTGAACACTGAGATCTTCTTCTAAAAGTCTGCATGAAAAGGATGATGCAGATTTTTGTGTGCAATTCTTAAACTATGTTCATTTTTGGATGCACTTTCCCTCATATACACACTTTCCAAGCTATTTTCCTAATAGAATGCATTTGTGAACATTATTTCCACAACAATGCACATCTTAGTGTGCAGCAGTGTGCACATAAAGCAAACCAGGATGAACTGGACTCAAGATCGGACATTTTCTCAAAGTTTGGGGAGCGTTTTATGCAGAGCACCTCCCAAATGCTCTCTCCATTTTGATGGGTAGCTAATAAAATTGTGTGGGCTCACCTGCTTCAAAGGAGCTGAACTGATGTGTGCCTTAAGAAAAAGGTTTTCATTATACATCCTTCTGCTCTTTTCTGGCCCTCTGAGGCTTCACATCTACTCTAGTTTTCTTATGCATGAAATGTTCACGTTGGCCTCTCACCTAAAGAGCTGTATTTATAAGCAATAAATAGAAAATGTTGCCACCAAAGCTAGGAAACCTGTGGAACAAACTGTTGCAAGAGGTCATCAAGTCATATGCTGCCGGCTGTATTTTTTAAAGGGCTGGATAAACTTTATAGCCAAATAACATCTGTACAATCATTCATGCCAGGATAATGATGATGGAATTTCATGCTTCAGAGTGTAAGATGATTGCCACATGGTTCAGGGAGAAATTTGTCTTCCTGGGTTAAAAAGGGAGCAGAAATGAGAAGGTGCCAAAGGAAAGTGTGTGTTGATGGAAAGCAATACCTTCCTCTTTAAAACAAAGGTACATGTGTGTGTGAGAGAGAGAGAGAGAGAAAGAGGGGGAGAGAGGTGCTTAATGGAGGAAAGAAATAGGAATCCAGGATGTCAAAACTCCACCCACATCATCTAGGATGCAAATGGATGAAATAGATTATGCATATTCCATATATCATCTATCACAACAAAGGTAAGGGGATGTTTGGACACCCTGTGACCCATCCCACAAACCTAAGGACATTATGCTTCCCTTCTCTCTCTTTCACCATGTGTAGTGTGCATGGATGTCCTACAGCGGAGTAAGAAGGAACACAGGATCTGTACTGGAACAATGCTTTTTAACTGGTAGAAAATGATCAGGAGTTCTCTGGAGATGAGAGTGGGAGGGAACCCACCCTTGGTTCCTTGGTGCCACCAATGATTTGGGGGAGAGTGAAGAGCAAAGCTACCCCCCCAAAAAAAAAATCCAAACACATATGCACTTGGTCAGGTTCTTAACAGATGGCAGTCAAGGTGGAGAACTCAGTCAAGAAGTCACCCAGGATGCGGCTGCTGGGAAGGAAACAAGAAGCAAATTCAGTGTTGGAATCTTTTGGAAAGGAATTCGCAATTAAAGGACCAATGCACAAATCTATGGTACAACCATGTTTGGAACACTCCATAGAATGTTGGTCAACACACCTCCAAAATTTTATTAGGAGTGTGGGAAGTGTCTCAAAAAGACAACCAAAATTATCAAGGAGCTGGAGCAGCAACTCGCTCATAAGGAAATATCAAAATATTTGTTGTCTTTTAGTTTAGGGGATGAGCAAGGAGGAAAGTGGAATAGAATGTTCAGCATGGCATGGAGAAATTGGATAAAACGATGCATTTTCCCTTCTCTCATAAAAGGAAAACCCAGGGTCACCTAGTGGACCTGTAAGATGGAGAATCCAGGACGGACGAGAGGAACTATTTCTTCACACAAAACATGGCTGACTACAGAATTTGCTAGCCCCAGATATCGCGAAGGCCACCAGTTTGGAACCTTCTTGTTTGGTGATCAGGGCAAAAAAAATTCTTCAACTTGAAAGGTGGAAATCAACAGATGCATGGAGAATTAAGCTATCAATGTCTTCTGATCATGATGGAAACTTCTTACCTCTGCTATTACAAGCAGTGCAGTTCTCAATAGCAAGTGCTGGGGAACCCGAGAAGTGGGGAAAGCTTTGTGTCCGTGTCCTGTGGTGGGCTTCCCTTGGGGCAACTGGTTGGCCAAGAGTGCATGGCTCTGTCCCAGCATGCACTTTTTAGTCCAAGGGGAATAGGGGGAAAGCATTCTGTACAGCCCATAGGGGTCTAGGAGTGGCTTACAACTCAACCAACACCGCAATATAATAAAATCTGCAATTACAATAAGACCAATAATAACAATAAAATAGATAAATACAATAATCAATAAATTAAATAAACAATTAATAAAAATAAGATAAGATAAATAAATTCAGTTAAAATAAAGAAAATTGACACGAATGGAGAAGGAATGCAACATATTAGACCAAATTTGGCAACCGTTAAAGTAAAAAAAAAAACTGATTAATTTGTAAAATTATAAAATGGAAGCAGCAGTTAATAATAGTAAGACCTTTGGAACCATAATTAAAATCACAGATCCAACAGATACACCCACCAAAATAATTTCAGAACAGGTACATCTTCACTTGGCATCTTGCAAACTATACAGATGATGCCAACCTGATCTCTAGCTGGATTGAGTTCCATAATTGGGGTGCTATAATAGAAGAGGCCCTCTTTCTTGCCATCGCTCCCCTCACTATGTATGAAGAAGCCCACTTTATAAGACCATGATTATGTGGTCCATAATTCAGTGGCCAACCAGGTTGTTTTGTTGTTTAGTCATGAAGTTGTGCCCGACGCATCATGACCCCATGGACAACATTCCTCCAGGATCTCCTGTCCTCCACCATCCCTCAGAGTCCACCCAAGCCCACACCCACTGCCCCAGTGACTCCACACACCCACCTCATCCTCTGCCCTCCCCTTCTCCTTTTGCCGTCAATCGCTCCCAGCATCAGGGTCTTCTCTAGTGAGTTGTTCCTTCTCATTAGGTGGCCAAAGTATTTGGGTTGCATTAGCCATTCTACCTTATATTTATGGAGCTCCCTCCAGGGTCCATTTGCCAGGCACCATCTTGGCTTCTATTCAGGTGCCAGGTGAATTCTTTCTCCTTTGCACACTTAGGGATAATTTTGAGTACGCAGCTTTTGTTCTGATTGAGGCTTAACACTCAGCCCTTTCACTGCCTCACATGAGCATAGCTTTAATCAAATGTTGTAAGCCGCCCTGGGGATTATGATCAGTCAGTTGAGTAGGAACATTTTCAATAACTATCTCATTAATAAAACTAAAGGTACATCAGCGAAGGATGACCTGGTTGGTCTTAATTGAATTCATGCCACTTTTGTGTATGATCAATTGAATGAGAGCTCTACCCACCCTTCAACCCCATGTACAGATATATTTCAGTACACAATCTCCTTCTTTTGTTTTATTTCATTTTGTTTATAAAGGTATCTACGCCCTTTATAGCCTACATTTATGCCCCCCATCTTTCTTTTATACTTTATCAAAGAATCATAGAATATTAGGTTTGGAAAGGGCCAAGAAGGTCATTGGGTCCGAAACCCTCTTTTTTGCAAGTCACCAATTTACACCATTTCACTCAGATGACTGTGCTTTTTGAATGACTCTAGTGTGGGAGACTACAGTGCAATTGCGCTCATTTCACATGCTAGCAAAGTTATGCTCAAAATCCTACAAGCTAGGCTCCAGCAGTATGTGGACCGAGAACTACCAGAAGTACAGGCAGGATTTCGGAGAGGAACTAGAGATCAAATTGCCAACATATGCTGGATCATGGAGAAAGCTAGGGAGTTCCAGAAAAACTTCTTCTGCTTCATTGACTACACTAATGCCTTTGATTGTGTGGATCACAACAATTGTTCTTAAGGAGATGACCATCTTATTTGTCTCTTGAGAAACCTGAATACAGGCTAAGAAGCAAGAACTGGACATGAAACTACTGATTGGTTCAAAACTGGGAAAGGAGTACGGCAAGGCTGCATACTGTTGCCCTGCCTATATGCAGAGCACATCATGAGAAAGGCAGGGCTAGATGAATCACTAGTCAGAATTAAGATTGCCGGGAGAAATATCAACAACCACAGATATGCAGATGATACCACTCTAATGACAGAAAGTGAAGAGAGACTAAGGAGCCTCTTGATGCAAGTGAAATAGAAAAACATAAAAGTTGGCTTGAAACTCAATATTAAGAAAACTAAGATCATGGCATCCGGCCCTATCACTTCCTGGCAAATATATAGGGAAGAAATGGAGGTAGTGACAGATTTTATTTTTCTGGGCTCCAAGATCACTGCAGATGGGGACTGCAGCCAAGAAATTAAAAGACACTTGCTCCTTGGGAGGAAAGCTATGGCAAATCTAGACAGCATACTAAAAAGCAGAGACAACACCCTGCTGATAAAAGTTCGCATAGTCAAGGCTATGGTTTTTCCAGTTGCAAGATGGACCATAAGGAAGGCTGAGTCCCGAAGAATTGAGGCTGGAGAATTGCTGGAGAAGACTCCTGAGAGCTCCTTGGACTACAAGGAGATCAGACCAGTGAGTCTTAGAGGAGATCAACCCTGACTGCTCTTTAGAAGGCCAGACACTGAAGATGAAACTGAAATACTTTGGCCACCTAATGAGAAGGAACGACTCACTGGAGAAGACCCTGATGCTGGGAGCAATTGATGGCAAAAGGAGAAGGGGACGGCAGAGGTTGAGGTGGCTGGATGGGGTCACTGGGGCAGTGGGTGTGGGCTTAGGTGGACTCTGGGGGATGGTGGAGGACTGGAGGGCCTGGAGAAATGTTGTCCATGGAGTCGTGAAGGGTTGGGCATGATGTAGAGACTAAAAAAAAAGTATGGGAGAGCTCACAACCATTCTAGGCAATGGATTCCATTTTTGTATTGCTCTGACAGTAAGGAAGCTTTTCCTGATATCTAGCCTGAACCTGGGTTGTTGTTGCAGCTTGAGTTGATTATTCTGTGTCCTACACTCTGGTATCAGTAAGAAGAGACCTTGACAGTCTTTGAGGTACTTACAGGGGGATATCATGTCCTCCATAGTCTTCTCTTCTCAAGGCTGAACATGCCCAGTTCTCTCAGTCTCTCCTCACAGGGCAGTGTTTCCAAACCCTGGATCATTTCCCTCCACTGGACCCTTTCTCATTTTTCTGCATCTTTCTTAAATCTTGATGCCCAGTACTGGGCATAGTATTCCAGATGAGGCCCAACTAGTGAGGAGTATAGAGGAACTACTACCTCTTGTGATTTGGAAGTAGTACTTATGTTAATGCATCCCATAATAGCATTTGCCCTTCTTGCAGCTGCATTGCATTGTTGGCTCATATGTAGCTTGTTGTCCACAATAATTCCAAGGTCTCTTTCCTTTTCAGTGTGTTGAGCCACACATTCCCCAGCTTGTATTGATGCATTTGGTTTCTTTTTCCTAGGTGGAGGACTTGGCACTTCTTCCTATTGAATCTCATTCTGTTGCTTTCATCCTAATGCTGGGAACAATAGAGGGCAAAAGAAGAAGAGGACGGCAGAGGATGAGGAGGCTTGGGTGTGAGCTTAGGTGGACTCCAGGGGATGATGGAGGACAGGAGGGCCTGGGGGAATGCTGTCCATGGGGTCACGATGGGTCGGGCACGACTTCGCGAATAACATAACATAACATACTGTCCAAAGCTTTGCTAAAGTCAAGGTAGATTATGTCTACAGTGTTCCCTCTGTCCATCTGGGGGCTTATCCAGGAGAGAGAGAGAGAGAATGAGAGATATTATATTAGTCTAGCAGGATTTATTTTTGATAAATCCATAATGGCTTTTACTAATCACTGCATTTTCTTTGAGGTGCTTGTAGGCTGATGTTTTAATAATCTGCTCCAGAACTTATCCAGGGATTGATGTCGGACTAACTGGTCTGTAGCTCCCAGGTTTGTCCTTGGTTTTTTTTGGGGGGGGGCAGGGAGGGTATGGCCACTCGCGCTACTCGTTTGCCTACTTCACACATTGAAAGCACATCAGGAAACCTCTCAGGAAGGGTGCTGCTGCATGGCACGGTGACAACACAGCCATTGTACAGAAAAAGGGACTGCTGCCCTTACATCCCACCACTCCCAGAGGTACTGTTACTGGCATTTTCAGTGGGCTGAGCAGAAATCTTGTGTCATAGCCTCTCCTAGCAGATAGAAACTTTAAAAGACAAATAAAACACTTTTGGACAGCCTCGAACAATTCTGCAGGAATATGGATTCCAGCCTCACTTGTTTTTTCACCTGCACCGTAATTCAGGAGCTGCATTTTGGGTGAGTTTGCTCTGGAATGTGGGCACCTCCGGCTCCTAACGCATCCCAAACATCAGCTCTGTTCTCAGTAACATGTGGCATCTTTGCCAAAGCAACAGAGTACAATCAGACTCCCAGTTGGGAATGAAAATTAGAAACAGAAGTGAAAAATGGTAGGTGGGAAAGGACGATTCTCCATTTCTGCACTAGAAGGGTCTTTGTTTAGCCATTTCTGTCCCTGTGCTATTTCTTCATAAAACGCTCACACATGTACATCTCTTTTTGCAAGAGAGATTCTTTGGCTATGATACTTATACAGATCAGTTCTCTCTAAATAAAACAAGCTTTAGTTGAAATGGTTTAAAAATCATACTTCAATCTGAAATTTGTTCCTCCTTTGCAAAATCCACCATCCAGCCATTCATTCTTCTTTGGTCTCCTGTACCGGCTGTGCGTGCAGGTAGCAACAATTCAAGCAAGACTTGGCAGCTGGCACATTGCTAATTTGCCCTCCTGACCCTAAACAGGTGAGAGACGGTGAGCCTAGAGAGCTCTGCTTCAAATCTTTTGACGCAACAGCTGGGCATATTTCATGCACAACTCACGTTTGCAGTGCATCTGGCTTTGCTTAATTGGAAAACAAAATACGAAGCGTGGGGGCTGGGGTGGGGGTGAGGATTTTTTCCCCAGTAAGAGGAAAAAATGAAGGATAATATCAACTGCCCTGCTTTCCACCAAACTCCCTCATTTCCTTTGTACAACTTTTTAGTCACTTATTAATTATATTGGAAAGGGAAGGGAAATTAGAAAGCACACGGGAGCCATTTCAGGGCTCTTTTTCAATGCAACGGTATCCTCGAAATATCTGATGGAGGAGAGGGAAGCATCTTCCCTTCCTGCTGAAATATTTTAAGCCTGCATCTCTGCAGAATCCCTCTTCACCCAGAGATCCCCTAGCCTGGTCCATTATTGTCCTGGCTGCACTTTTGGTTGAACTTTGAAAAGAGAAAAAGGTTCAAAGAATGACACTTTCATGCTCTCCTTTTCCATGTTGAACACTTTCAACTCCTGATTTCAAAGTGCCACCCAGTTGCTATTCAAAGGCCTGTGGACTCGTGGGGGGTGAGAGATGGGAGTTAGGAGTGGGAGGGGGAAGGCTGCACTACAAAGCACTCTCATAGTGAGAATCCTACCTATTCAGTGTGGAGATAACAAACGGCACTGAAAACTTGAGCAGCTATCAATAATCCTGCAAATGCATGAAAGGGCCATCAGAAAGGGCCTTTTTCTCTTTCGATGCTCTCCTCAGACTGGGAATTCCAGTGTCCTTGGCTTGGAGATATATTTTTTAAAGCCTAATTGATATTTCAAGTGCTATTTCTCCCTCTGTTCACATTACAACCAGGTGGGAGGGAGCAGGGAAGAGTGTGTGAGTGAGAGCACCAAATCTCATATAAGTTGGATAAGAAAACCTAAGGAGGTTTTGAGCAGAATCTGAAAACTGCTGCCTTGCTGGTGGAGTGTTCATCAGCACCCCCTTCTCTCTCTCTCTCTCTCTCTCTCTCTCTCTCTCTCTCTCTCTCTCTCTCACACACACACACACACACACACACACACACACAAAATCTCTCTCTCTCTCTCTCTCTCTCTCTCTCTCTTCTTTTTATCTGCCTGCCCACAAGATTTGGAACACCATTAATTGGTCCTCAGGGAAGCCGACAGGCCGAGGCTTTTATGACTGGATTTCTTTGTATTTTACACATGTGGTTATCTCTCAGGAGATAAACAAAGAAGAAGGGAGAGCAAAAGAAAAACGTGGGGGGGGGAGTGTGAAAAAGTGGGTGGAGAATTTGTATAAGTCTAAACACAAAACAGGCTGCTTTCTCTGCAAAAAAGCCATTCATGCTCTAAATAATGTGCCATAGAGACTGGGCCACCCCTGCTCCCCCAGTCTGCCAAACTTAATCTGCTTTCCCCGAGGCTCCTCTTGAGAGGGATTCCACCTCCTATTAGAAATCAAACACCCTGACTCCTTTTTGGCACCCCTCCTCTCCGCCCTCTCCTCCTCCTCCCTCTCTCTTTCCAACAGAAGATAGAGGTGGTCTTTCTGGGGAAGATAAAAAGAATAGTTGATCATAAGCGCTAACCTGGAGCCAACACTGTGGTCTTTCGTCCCTTTAGCAGTTTCTAAAGCCCTAAGCAGCTGCAGCTACCTTTTCTTGGATCGCAACACTGGGAGAACTGGGTATGCCCAAACACCTTTTATTTATCACAGGTAAGGGATTTGAGAAGCAGAGATGTTCCAGCTCACCGAAATGGTCTGAACTTAGCTTCGAAGCTCAGTTCAGCTCATTCCCATTTTTGTTTGCTGCATGTTTATCACTTTGTTCCAGTACGAATGTCGGAGAAATCCACAACAGGCTCAAATGAGTTCAGATTTCTACGACTCCTACAACAGATTTAGCAGCAGATCAGTTTTCCCAAACCACCCAGATTCCATGGGCTTACAAACCAGTTATATATATATTTTTAGCTTTCTATAATTTTCCATAAATTTAGTCATAGAAAATGAAAAAAGAAAAAGATGAAAAAGCACATTTCCCCTCTCTTGCATGGATAAAAGAATGCATCTCTTTGGCAGGAATCTGTACATACTGAGAAGTGTGAACTGCTTATTGTGCAGACCTGTGCACATATGTATTTATGGATTTGCACAAAAGCTGATTCTGTTGATGAATGGATGATGGAATGAGTGTGGGGAATGTTTATTCTCCATGGAGGTTTTTGGGATCGTTTGTAATACTGCAGGACTGGATGTATAAAAAATAGCCAAAAGAGAAAAACAAAAAGATCTGCAGGTCCATGAAACCTGGGAGATTCGGGAAAAGTTGGTCTGCTCCAGAATCTGCAGGTTAGAGTCATAGAAATCTGCAGGCTGCAGACAGAATGAATTTAACAAAGTCTCAATGTCTCTACATCCCAATGTGAAAAATGCACATTTCAAGTGGGGAAATTTCGATGTGCAGTTTTTATAAGTTCATACTTTATCCCTTTTAACTGAAGTGTGATAATGTGTTGTTGTTCTTGTTTTAATGCATTTTTTCAAAGATGATTGTAAGTTTGAGGATGTGCTAATAATTTTTTAAGCATCCTCATTCATGTTTGGGGCATGTTCAGGTGTTTTGCAGATTGAAATGAAATTCTCACGCATTCTTAATCTCGGGTTTACCACTGTTCTTCTAACGGGATGCTTTTTTCAGAAGGCAAATTGCAACTACTGTCATTTTGATATGTGGATGTTTGGATTACTGAGCTTTCCTTCTTTATTAGGTTCAGTTTGTACAAGCAAACAAAAAATCAGCCCTGGACACTCATGTTCAGCAGTGATTTGATTGTGCAGGGTCAGATCAGCCGAACCACATGGTGATAGCCTATCTCCCAACACTTCACCAGCTGAAAAGCCATCTGACCATGTGATAGAGCAATTAGCTCCTTTTCCACATAACCAGCTGTTGTGTGTTGCAAAGGCCTGGGATCCCCTGCTTTCTTGCCACTCCAAATAACTTTGAGCAGCTCTGTTAAGCAGTCTACCAGACCATCCTGGAGCTCCGATGAATCCAGGCCCTCTTTTGGAAAGTTTTCAAGAAATATCTTGCACTACTCAAGAACCAACTACTTTTCCCTTCATTGCCCATCGCTCGAGTCACTTCCATGAACACTGTGCACTGTTTTAAAATGCAAATCCCCACGTTCTTTGAGCCTAGACTATCTGCATCTCCATGTATTTTACAATGTTATGCAAATCACAACACCACCTTTCATCACATGTATATGCACTGGAATTAATCCATTGAAGTCAAGCAATTGTGTTTCATCATGGAACATCAGATGAACATGAGGACTCAAGAAGAGCCATTCTGTATCAGACCAGTGGTCCACCTCAGGCCAGTGGTCCACCTGATCCAGGCTTCTGTTCACACAGAGACTAAACAGCTGCTTGAAGGAAACCTACAAGAAACCCACTGGCTCATGTTCTCCAGAAGCTGATACATACGGATGCTGCTTCTAATATTTGAAGTAGCATATAACCCTCTGACCTAGCACCCATTAATAGCCTTATTCTGCAGACATTGTCTAGTCTGCTTTTAGAGTCACCAAAATGGGTGGCCATCACTGCCTCTTAGTGAAACCTCGCTTTGCAAAGGTTAGCTTCTGGCCTGAATCTCCCGTCATTTAGTTTCACTAGATGACTCTGTTAGAACAGGAGAGGGGAAAAATCTTCCTCTGTAAACCATGCATAATTGTATACATCTCCTTCGTGGAAAGCATGTGCAGACATGAGAACAACAGAGTGTTCATAGCATTATCTTCCTGGATCAAAGTGCTCCTTAATGGCATCTACCTCAATGTGGTCTGTAGAGTGATACGTGAACGTTTTATTTCAGTTTGGGATTTTATCAGGATTTTACCCAGGTTGTACCTTCTGGACTTAACACAGATTTGGGTGTGATATGCTGTTGAAATCCATACATTTCCAAGTTTCCACCAATCCATATATTTCCAAGGTTGTACTCATCTCCCACCAAAAAATGCATTAGTCAGCATGTATGCCTATCAAAATGAACACATTTGAAAAACAGGCGTGCTTTAGAATGCGTACATTTCAAAGCTGGGCACATTTCAAAACATGTACAGTTGGAAAAAATGTGCAGGAAAATAGTCAAATCGCAAATTTGACAGTGGCAAATTGCAAACAAGAGCTTGCAATCTGAGAAGGACTCAACTTGGAAAGTGTTTTGAGATGGAATTCAGAGATCTTCAGCGTGTTAGACAACACTGCATCCAAAAGGAATGTATTAGGAGACAAGCCTTCAAAAATGCTGACAAAATTTCATACAAACTTTAAAATTCCCCCAAAAGTTGGAAGAAGCTACGTTTCAGCCTGGGAAAATGAGAATAACCAAAATGGACCAATTTGTTGATCCCAGGTAGAAAGAGCTTGGATAGAAGACAGCCATGGATGTGAGACACACCTGTCATTTCCTTAAATGTGGCTACAATATTGTGAATGGCACCTTACCAAAAATGTAGAATACTTACTTTCCAGAAGTGTTGATACCGCTTTTGGCCACAACACATTTTTCCCCAAAACATCATCATCATCGTAATCCTTTAATCGAGGTCTCATCTGCCTTCAGGAGCAGTCAGCAACCAAGTCACCATTGTGGTGAGTTCCAAGAGAATTATCACTCTTTCAAGCCATTTTCACAAAGCACATTTCATGTGTATAGAGGTGGAAGGTGGGAGGGGAATAACCTTGGGAAAAAACCACAATTATAAACAGCTGCAGCCTGCATTAAATGTAATTATGATTGATTCCTATAAATAATTCTTTGTGTAAATTTCCACTTAGGCAGGATTTACTGTTTGGATGAGGATGAAAAAAAGCTGTGTTAAGTGATTATCTAACTCTGTTTTTCTTATTATGGGGGAAAAAGTTTTTGTTCACATACAGGAAAGGAGCTGAAGAAGTAAATGTTCTTTTGCTCCCATGTCCCCTTTTACTGGAAATGTGAGTTTTTCCCAAAATAAAATGTATCTGGACTGCAGAGCAACACTGAACATAGGGATTAGTAAAACCCCATTAAGACAGTTCTCTAGGCTTATTGAAGCGTATAGGAAATTTCTCATTAAAAAAACCAAAGAAAACCCCTCTTAAAACACAACTTTATGATCTCTGAAAAGGGCCCGAGTTCTGGAGGGTTCTCAGTGCCTGTAGGTCTCCAAACCCACATGGGATGTCCCCTACCCCCCCCCCCCCCGATGAAGCTTGGTGGCAGTCAGCCCTTCTACCACCGTATCTCACGCCCTGATTCTTGGCCATTTTCATCTGTCGAAAGTTCCTTGGAGGAAAAGTGGGGACACTGATAGCACAGTGCCTTTCCCTGCACACCCTCGAGCTCGTTTCTCCGTTCCAAGGAGCATTTGCACTGCTGCAGCTGCTTGCATGCCAGGCATGAGTGTGGAAAGGAGACCCGACCTGTAAAGTCCCTTTTCCCAGCCTGCAGGACCTCAGAGCTGGGATTCTGAATTATCCCATGGCCCTCTGGGCAAGGCTGGGAAGCCATAGGATTCCCCCCCCCCCGCCCCCAGTTATCACACATATGTATATTTGTGTAACTGCACACTGTCTGCATTCAGTATATGTGATAGATTGCACAGAAATGTTTTAAAATAATGCTAATAGGAAAGCAAAGAAATAATGTTGGAAAACACACACAAGAGAAGGCAAAGGGGAACAGCCACTATTAGGTTCTAGTCCTTTATCATTTTAAAGTTTGTAGTGGTATATATGTTCAAAAATGAGGCAGGTGTGCAAGTTTACACTCTATCCTTTTGGTTTGGCAGACCAGAAGGATTGTCAGCTGCAATAAGAAGAACTGTTAATTCTACTACTCATGTTAAAAGGTTAATTTAAATCAAGGCTTGGCTTTTTTATCATCAGGGAAGTCACTCATCAAATCTCAATTAGCACATGATCAGACAGTGTGCTGGAAGTTTCCAATTCCCAAATTTTCTCTTCAATGACCCTTCCTACCTTCCTTCCTCTGAAATGCGAATTTCTAAAATTTTACAATAAATCATTGAGTGACAGAATCTGTAACAAAAATATTCAGATTAATTTTCCTTTGTTTTAATTCTGGTGAGCATCAATTTTGCCCCATACAAGAGAAAGAAAACAATTTAGCACTTAGCAGCAACAACAACATCGGTGGAGCACTTTTGCACAATACCATCTGATTTCCATAAATTGTCTGCAGGGCTTTCTGCATTAAGATTTTCTTCCTAAAAATGTTTATGGAAATAGGTTATTATGCATGCTCCTAATGGTGAGCAATTTGTTCCTATTAAAGGAGTTTTTATTCTAAATAGTAAGGAAATAAACATTCATTTCTGAAGTCACCCTAAATCTAAACAATGCCTGGTTTGTGATCTACCTTCTGCATATATTAAATGAGAATAAATAATTATGAAATATTTCAAGGGTAACTTGTCTTCAAATCAAATTAATGAGATTTTTTTTTAATGAGAATAAGGTTATTGAGGACCTAGAAGGGTCCTTAGACAGCTCTCTTCCACATTCGATGCCTTCCACGGACGTCTTCCCTTGCCTTCTATACATTCTTCATATGTCCCCAGTCTTGTTCATTTCATATGCTGAAATCAGATCCAGGCATAAGTTTCACAAGCGCTGCTTGACAGGCAGAAAGCCAATGAAAAAATAGTTGTATCAATGGTTCTTCCTTTCCACCACCACTGTTTTCTGGGCCAGAGAAAGAGGTGGACAAACGGCTAGGGATCAACACACAAACATTTGTGTTCAGCCAGATTCTCCACACATCGGATTCTGACTTGTTTCTCCTTGATTTTTGCTCATAGCTGCAATCACTTTTTGCTTTGCATGAATGGAAACATTGCACAAAATGAACACGATTGAACTTGATGTTCCTCAGCAATATTCCTGATTTGTGCAAATCTCCTCACTATACTTATGCCTGAAATTGCACATTTTGAAGCTGCACAAATGCAAACTTTTTTCTTATCAAAATTTGCAGGTTTTCTTTTCAATGTGAGCAGGCCATTCCACCTCCTGCTGGCATTTGGGGTTCCAAACAGTGCATGCTTACACACTTCCTGAGCAGGAACAAAGATCTTGCATATTCCTAGCGATAGTGAGGAGAAAGAGCAAGTCAAGGGCACTCTTGTCAGTGAGGCACAGACCTCCACAGGGGCCCAACACTGTATATTTTTGATGCCAGCCTTCTCTCAGTGGTAGCATAGAAACAGCCGGATCCCTCAGAAATCTGCACCGAGAGTAACTTGCCATAAACGTTCTGGAGTCAGAAGGGAGTTGTGAGGTGGTCAGGTTTATTTGAATAGCACCAAACTATTTAGGGCTCAGCAAAGAGTTCCTGCAGGATCATTTCAAACTAAGAGAATGGGAATTAAAAGGGCAAATGGGGTTTATTTTCACTGTGGAGGGAGGGATAGTGGGAAACCCGGATAGATTTGCAATCTATTCTTGCCAGTAGATCTTGCACAAAAACACCTTGGAATTGACCTGTCTGAATTTTGGTGGGCCTCGTTACAGCAGGAGGTGTGGCTACGCCTGAAAATCCCATCCGTCTGTGCCAAGAAATAGCTTTTTAAATGTTATTGGCAGTTCATATAGACATAGGTTCCCTGCACATATGTACACAGTCCTCCACCTACCTGTCTCAATTCTGGCAGGATTCATTCCCCCCAGATGGTATCGCTTTATTTGGACATTCCATTGAATTCTGTTAAAATGGGGAAGGTTCTAATCATTGTCCAGTTGATTACAGTATATCTGTGTATTTTTCAAAGCGCACATGGTTTCATGAGCATTTTTCAAATATGCATGCTGCTGAGCACGTTTTTTAAAATCTGGGCATCATATGACAACTTTAGAAATGTGTGGATTTTGATTGCAGGTTGCACCTGGGTCCCGGTTCAGCCCAGGAGGTATGAGATGGGTAGGTCCTGATCAAAACCAAGCTACAACAAATTTATCATACATTCCTGCTTTGGATTTTCCAGAGTAACATTTTGATTTTGATTCCGACATTTCAAGCCAGGCGGAACTGTGCACTTTCAGATATGATTTTCCTCCTGAAATATATTAATTTTCATGATTTAGTTGATGGAAGGGGAAGGGCACACTTTGCAATAGGAACTTAACAATGTGTACTTTCCCCACTTGAACGAACTGAAAAACAGCTTGCAGATGAAAATGGGAGTGAGCTGAACTGAACTTCCAAATGTTGCTCAGAGAATTTGAGAAGCTCACACATCTCTGATTCTCCCATCTCTGCATCCAGCACACAGATGGTACAAAGAATACAAAACCATGCAGTAATAAAGATAGTGTAATAGTCAGGGAACAAAAAAGAGAACTGGGAAGCTTGATCCAAATCAAATCTTTAAAACTTAGGTCAAAATGAGAAGGGGGACCCAAGAAAAAGGGCAATGCCTCTATTCTATTATTTAGCTACTGGGGAGAGGCACAAGTCCCATGCCTGATAAATGTGACCACATCCCCTCCGATATCCATGCTTGTAGAGTCGGCTGTGTTCCCCCGCCCTGCCACCCACGTCCCCATCCTCAGTGGCATCACCCTGGCCTCTGTGCATCTGGGAGGTCTGAACAGAGAACCTACATATATGGAGTATGCCTATATCACCTCTTCTATGCAATGAGGAGCCTCGTAAGCCATCTCTGAAGGAACCTTTGTTCATAACCTGTACGTACACAAGCTTTTCTTTTGGACTTTTTGTGAATGGATAGGAAGAAAGCCACTGGGACTGGAGAGTGGAGGTCCATGAGACCTAACCGCCAGCCTCCTAAATACTTTCATGAATGTAGGGAGGGGGAATCATGAACATGGCTAAAGAAGATTCAATAACTCTCTCTGTATGGCGAGTTCAGGCTTTGGGTGTAGTTGCTTAGGTAGCCTCCTGAACATGAGAAAAGGAAGAAGGATGCTTGCAGGACAATCTCCTTTTGTGGATAAGACTCTTAAGGAGGGACCTGGTCAGCCCAGTCCAGACTGAGCATGGTCAGTGGTCCTGGACTGCCATGGAACAGAATGGAGCATCATGGGTAAAAGCATGGGATAGTAGGCAGGAGCATTCAACAGGACAATGGTTCATTCCTAGTCCCACTTGAGACTAGATTATCATTTTCATCAAAATCCATCAAAAGGAACAATAAGTGCTTAGGTATGAAGCTCTTGGTAGATCTTTGAAGTTCTACCATGTCTAATTTAAAATGCTAGGCTGGAACATCAATTCCCCAAAAAGAACCACTTAACCACATTAGATTGCCCAGAATGCACAAATAAAATGAGCTGGTTTAGGAAGGTGCATTGATTCATGCAATCCCTTGCTTGGTTGTCAGCAAAAGTGAAGAAAATGTAAAACATCTATCCAATTATTTCCATTAATATACAAGCATTAGGCATTCAAATTTCTAATTAAGAGAAAACATGCCCTGTCAGGCATCTGCATGGGCTATTGAACATTGCCTAGATTGTTCCATAATTATCCGGGCTTAATAGCTCTAAAAATGTAAGCATTGCGCACCCATTGAGGAAACGCACCACTTATCACATGAGACGCCATGTTATGGAGAACATGCGCTGCTTTGGCATATTTGGGCTGCTGGTTTTCAGTTGAACATGCTCTAATTAACAGAGACCAGTGACAGCGTGTTAGCCTGTTCTGCCAACTAAGTTTAATTAGAAAAGGAAATGGGGTCTAATATACATCAAAATAATATTTCTAGGCCACAGTCACAGAAAGCTCAATTGTTGGGATGGCTCAAGCAGAGAGAACTGGAGAAACATGGGGACATGTCTGTGCTGGGTGCACGCCAGGAGATACGTAAAGTGTCTGTTTTGCACAGGACTGTCCTCTGAGGAGCTCTCGGAGAACTGCCCTCCGTTGGATAGGTCATCTACTTGATGGGTTATTCTGTTCAAGCTGGTAGGAAATAGAGACTCATCAAAAGGAAGAGCTACAGCATGAACAGGCTGAGTTGAATCATACTGGTCACCCGACCATATGCATATAGTGAGATGCACTGTACTTCTATTCTGATTAACTATTTCTACACTTGCATCTATACATATACATTCACACATGCAAATTTTATGCAAAGCTGTGTTCTCTTTTTTGGCAATTCGCAAGGGGTCTGCCATACTCGGAGACTTGCCTGCATAAATGTGTTGTATGGTGCACAGTTGTGGATTTAGTCATGTTTCCTTGCAGGAGCTGGAAGGCATTCTGAAACAATGCTCAGGGATTGCTTTTAAGTGTTCTAGTTTGATTATACTCTTGGTTTTCTCCAGGCATGAGCCAGAAGAAGTTCCAAAAACAAATTCTAACTCCATTATCCTGAGCGCCTGCAGTATCATCGCAGCTCTGCTTGTCTGTCTTGGCAAAACCGTTGCTTCTATGTGCCTTCAAGTTGCCTCTGACTTATGGTGAGCTTGTGAATGTCCTGTCCTTGACAGCCCTGCTCAGCTCTTGTAAGCTCAAGACTGTAGCTTCCTTTATGAAATTGAACCATCTCATAGTTGGTCTTCTCCTTCTGTCTAAAACTTTCCCTAGTATTACTGTTTTCTGCAGTGACTCTTGACTTTTCATGAAGTGCCCAACAGCTTCAGTTTCATTATTTTTGGTCCCAGGGAAAGTTCTGGCTTGATTTGATCCAGGACTCATTTAATTGGCTTTTTATCAGTCCAGGGGATTTGCAAAGCTCTCCTGCAGCATAGTGTTTCAAATGCATCCATTTTCTTCCTGTTAGCTTCCTTCATTGACTAGCTTGGCAAGGACTCACAATGATGTGGAGTCAATACGCCACAGTAACCATGCCTGTGCCAGAAGTTGCCAATTGCACCTTGCAGGTAATTCTTCAGTCTCACCATCTCTTCTGAACAGGCTTTAGATGGCCATTTGCTTTGAGTGATTTTTACCTCTGGCCAGTAGTTTGGTCCAACTGAATTCCAGTAATTTCACTGACTGGTGTTTGAGGAGGAAGAAGGTGGACTGGGGGAAGAGCAGTGGTTGCAGGATGAGAGACAGCAGCAGTTGGATGGGTAATTTTTGGCCACCGGCACTTTGCAGAGAAGTGGTCCTTGGATGTGGGTTTGTCAATGACTCAACGCATAGGCAAAGCACCTATATTTATCTTTGGCTGATTCATGGCTGATTAATGTAAACCAATATTGTGTCTTAATAGATGTGTTGGCTATTTTTACTCGTGTCAATCTGCAAACCTAAGCCACCTGAGTAGATCTCCATCACTTCTTTCTGCCGCACAAGAACTGGTATGACCAGCTACATAAACGTAACTTTAGCTGTAATCCTCTCTTGTGGGTAGTTCAAAAGCTCATTTCTTCTTGCGGAGAGTCACTTGTGCTAGCATATGACATTGTTGGACACTGCCCTTTGTAATCAGTGAAAAGTGTCCTTTAAATCATCGTGTGATGCTCTGTCCTATTTGTGAGTGCACTGCATTGTTCTGTTTGATGTATCATATGCTTTCTTGTCTTTGTAGAGCTTTTCTCATGGTTTGAGTCGCTCTGGGCCCGTTCTGTGGAAAAGTGGCATACACCTGAAAAGTAAAGGTGGAAGATCATGATTTCCTCCCATTTCCACCAACACATGCTCCAAAGGGTCCCCTTTTTGTGGCTGGGAGGAAGGAAGGTCCAAAAGTAGCCAGTGGAGGACCCTTGCAAAATCCTACTTTTCATTCCAGTCTTCCAGCAAACCAATAGCAGCAAGAATTTTTGATCCAAGTCCAACCCTCCAAAGTGTTTGCAGCCCTCTCCATTCTGAGGCATCTGGAAATTTTGATAGGCTTCACTTTTTTCCCTTGCTAAAAAATTCGAGCAGCACAGAAACCAGGACAGACCTCCTGCAGAACTCTACTCCATATCTTCTTGACTTTGATTCATTATTAATTGCTCTCTGGGCATGTGTGTGTGTGTGTGTTTTAATGCCTAGATTTCATGGTGATGGACATTATAAACATTTAAAATATGAACAGATCTTTCCCTTCTGGCAAGTAGATGGAGTCCAATGTTACTTTCATATTAGAGATCCTTTCCCTTCTTTCTCCGGAAGGGATAAGTAATTGTTTTGAACCTAATTGGAAACCTTTCTTGCAGTATAATTGGCTTGTCATTTTGAGGTTTCCAATACCACTTTTCTCATGTTCTTGCAATGGAGGTGGGGAAGAATCATCACCGATTCCACACAGAGTTGGGATGTGCCCTTCCCAAACCATTGTCAAAGGTCCAGATTATTGTAAGTCTCCCAAAATGTGAATCTGCTTTCTGGCTCTGGGCTGATTTGACTCACTTCATTTTGGAGGCAAGCAAAGAAGGTTCTTAGGGGGGTTTCCTTCAGTATAGTGGAATTCTCTCTTTCTTTCACTTCACATTTGACGTGGCAGCCAAAACTGTGTTGGTTTCTCCTCCTGAAATCCCTGAGGGAAGGACTTTGAAGGTTGCATGAAAGTGGGGTGGTGCATAGGGGGACAGCTATTTTCCTCCATGCATAAATCTTACAGGTTTTCCCTCACAGGGAAAACAACATCTCAGGAGGAGGAAAATAGTCTCGAGTAAGATTAACCCTCATCTCAGTCCTAGAGGAGATCAACCCTGACTGCTCTTTAGAAGGCCAGACAGTGAAGATGAAACTCAAATACTTTGGCCACCTAATGAGAAGGAAGGACCTGGAGAAGAGCCTAATGCTGGGAACAATTGACAGCAAAAGAAGGGGACAGCAGAGGATGAGGTGGTTGGAGTCAGTGAAGCAGTTGGTGTGAGCTTAAGTGGACTCCAGGGGATGGTGGAGGACAGGAAGGCCTAGGGGAATGTTGTCCATGGAGTCGCAATGGGTCGGACATGACTTCACAACTAACAACAACAACCTAGTCCTACAGTCTCAATCCAAATAAAGATGTCCCTAAATTAGTTCTGTTTCACTTTTTAATAGCCTTCTTTAACATCCTTAGCATTTTGTAAGGATGGCAGATCCAATCACCAGAAAGGAGACAGGAAAAACTTCCAGGTCAAGGAATGGAAAGTTTGAAGGATATCAATCCATTTTCTACTGCTCACTTAGAAATTTGAGAATTTGGTGGCTTCTGAGGGCTGGTGTCCTGCCTTTTCTAATTCTCCTCACAACAATGGAAGATGAACTTTTCAGTAAGAAGAATGAGAATTTGGTGTGCCTCGTTTATTTTCAGGAACTTACTAAAATTTGAGGTTTTCTTCATCCTAAGTGGGAAAGAAAAGACTTGAGATTTAAAAAGAAAATGCATGTGGGCAAAAGTTAATGGAGAGCTTTGCCCACCTCTAAGCATTTCACCTTCATTATCTGGCTGTAGATTCATTCTGTCAGATAAAGCCGATGGCCCCTGTGTGAGGGACCATGAGATGGTTTAGATGCCTAAATTCTGGGTCAGAATGATGGACCATATATTGCAGCTTCTCTAAGCTGGTGTCTCCCAGAGACTTTGGACCTCAACTCTGATCGGTCCCAGACAGCATGGACCAAAGCATCTGGCGGGCAACAGCTTGAGCCAGGATGGAATAATTGAAGGCTAGTGCAAGATACAAACAGGGGATTTTGTGTTTCGTTCATTGTTCAGCATCTTAGCTGCTACACCGTTCTCACTGCTACCTCTGAGCAGCCTGTCCCCTTCCTCCTATTGCAGTCAGGCCTAGTGACATGTGCTGGAACCAAAAATTCCACGTGACGCACACAGTACACACGTAGACATAAAGTGATCGTACTTATGTCCCCATGCAACACATATTTCAGAAGCAAACATTCTAATTAAAGTTATTTTTCATCATCAACATAAAAAAATGTCATTGCATCAAAATAACTATGAAAGAAAATTCTTCTGTAAATGTATGGGGAATTCCCAGGATATATCAGAGATGATTGTGTTCCTAAAAGTCTTTCGCTAAGACTGGCTTTTCCCCATATGTGCCCATTTCTGCACTTGGAAGCTGGCCTTGAAAAAACATCCAATGCATATTTTGGCCCCTTAACGCCATGCAAAGGATAGCTTAGACTTTGCTTGTTGTTTCTGATGCTGTTGCTAAGAAGTCAAATGCAAATATAATTTACAGTGCTTGAAGTCCAACTACACATTTTCTTCATCTTCAAGCTGATGAGTCCACAAATTCACTTAACAGCTATCTGGGGCTGCATTTCTTCCTTTATTAAATGTGCTACCTCTCCTTGGTGACCCTCAAAACCCTTCCAAGAGTTAGAGAATTAAGGTGGCAAAACTGTGCCAATGCGAACGATTTGAACACCCTGATTGGTGCTCTGAAAGGGAAAAAAATGCTCCATGGTGGTGAGACTAATACCTTGTGCACTATTCCCACATGGAGAAAATGAAACTGAGAGATGCTAAATCACGGAACAGATTTTCAAAGACACATATGGCACTTTAGGAGCCTAAATGCCATTGATTTTCTGTCAATATTTCCAATCAATAATAGTTAGGGTGTCTAAACAGCCATTTGTACTTTGTAGTGGCTTCCACTACTTGAAAAAGCTGAAGCTTTGACATCAGTGTGAAAAAAGAAATGGGCATTTCTCTCCCACACCAACAAGACATAGTGATTTGATGCTCAGCATTCTCCTTGTTCCACTGGGGTTAATGGGAATGTTTCACATGTTCCAAAATACCTATGAAGATGGTTGCCAGATTGACCCCTCAGCTGATTCAAATGCTATGGCACAGTCTTCTCGCAGCACTGGACTATCCCAGGATCCAAATGAGTACTTGCTTGCTTAAAAAATCTGTAATACCAACAGCAAAGAGATGGAAAGGTAATTAAGAAAAGCCAGAGGCTTGGTGTGCTATTCAGGCAATCAACAGCTCATCTGACTTCTGGCGGTACAGTTCTCACACAAGCCTTTCAATCAAGAAATTCTTGTGTGCTCTGTCGGATGGGGTAAGGTCCTTTTACCTGTCCATTTCAGTTGACATTGGGACCATGTATCCACGCCACGCAGCTGCCTGAACTCCCATGGATCTTTCCATGGTGCTGAACCTATTTGGCACTTGTGGTTCAGAACCATGGATAGCTCCTTTAAAATTCAGACTATAGCCCAGAAGAGCTAGACTGTATGTCTGAGATTAAGTTACCAGATTCCACCTCTCAACAGAACAAACACAACTCAACACAACAGTCTTCTAAACATTGTTATTATTAGTGTTATTAATTAAAATTTCTATACTGCGCATAGCCAAAGCTGTCTAGGCAGTTCACAGCATTTAAGTCACCCATCCAGATGTTAACCAGGCCTAACCCTGCTTAGCAGCCAAGATGAGGCAGGATCAGGTATTTCAGGCTATATGGAAGCCTGAACATATACCTTTTTCCAGTGTCTTTCCTTTCTCTCTCAAGGGATCATATCCTATTTGCAACATGTCCTTCTATTTTGTCCTCAGATTCACCATGATCATGGTCCTCAGGAAACTGGCTGCCTGCTTGGTCACTCTTCCACTTCTTCCTGGCGGGCACTCGCATGCACACAAGTCTGAAAGGGAATATTTGCCCTGAGGAGCTTACACAAGTGCTGCATGCCTTGTGCAATGGCTCAGCTCACCAATAAGTGGGATCAGTAGCCAGGATGGGGAAGGGGCCCATTTCGTTCACACATTCCTGATCAAGTTGTGTAGGAGATCAAAAAGGGAATAAGCCGTTGGTTCTGGGAATGTTCCCCCTCTGTTTCTTTCATTGATTCAGGCCCCACCGTCCTGCTTGGAAACGTACCAGTGTTTTCCAGGAAGAGATCTGAATTTATGGTACAGATATTTTATGTACAGTGTCCCAAATTAAAAATTATAGCAGGCAGGGGGGTGCTTTTTTGCCTGAAGGCCTTTTCATAATTATGCATGCAGATGATCTCTAATAAATTGATTTACACTCCACTCTTCTCTGACACATCTATTAATTGTAAGAAATGCCTCACATCCTGTGCTGTTCCAAGAAAATGTTGAGTCACTCCGTGTGTTCATGGAATAAGCAGATCAACCCTTTCTCTTTTCTTCCATGCCCATTTGAACTTGGACGTTGCAAATCTCTCTTAAATCTAGAGCCGGCAAAATCCCCATCAGTGCTGCATGCCAGGTACATGGGGGAAAAAAGACACAGGTGCTGCAGGCATCTCTAAGGGATGAAAACCCCTGTGGGATGCTGGTTCACCTTCCCACATAAAGGGAATGGGCTAGGTTTTGCTGACATTGCAGTATCGCCCCAACTGCAAAGTTTTCATTTGCTCCATACCTTGGTGCAGGGTGCAGAAATGCTTTCCATTTTAAAGCCAAATTTCATTTCTGAGAAGCATCCACAAGCTGCATTTCAGTGGTGTGCAGTGTTGTGAAAAGGAGCAGAACCACAGTTAAATAAAAAATGGAAAAATAAAAATAAAATAAAAATATATAGCTACCTCTGTTGCTACTAAAAGTGTGCTATGACTAATGACTACTACTAGAAGTTTACTGTGAGGACTACTACTACCAGAGGTAGCAGGTCTACCATTTTCTGAGGAGCACTGGCAGCAGCGACAGAAGCAGTTCCACTGTTTTCTCAGTAACTTGAAGTTTTGTGCATTTTCCCTTTCATACCTTGTGAAGAGGCCTTTCCATAGGTATCCAAGGAAGCACCATTTCTTTGGTAATTAAAAGGCAAAGAAAGAGGGGAGGGGAGGGGAGGGGAGGGGAGGGGAGAAGAGTCAGGTGTGTATCTTTGGAAAAATGAGACAGTTCACTAGATAGTGATAGTTCTACAAAGGGAACTGAAAGTAATTTGCTTTTGCCTTTCAGTGCACCCAACTTTGTTCTGCCCACTTACACAGTTCAACAGGGTTTAATGTGCTCATAATAAAGATGCACCATGTGTACTGATTCCCTCCTTCCACGTTCCACCTCCCGCACTCCGGATTGTCCGCCTTACCCTTACAGGCTAGCAAAGGAAGAGAAAACATGGCAAAAAGGGGAAGCTTTCCAAGCGCCGTGGGATTTTGCAAGAGCAATTACCCTCATCTTCAATATTAATGAGCAATTAGAGTGCCGTCCATGAAGCAGTCCACTGAACCTGCAGCTCGAACAATGACAGTCCTGTGGCTTTGCTATTAAGAGTTTAACTATTTGCCTAAGCGGCAAGGCACTGGGACCATTGCGGTTGCCACTGCTGTGATCATGGATATGGCATGGAACTGCAGCAGGCTCCTTGCTCTCGCCCAGTGGATCGAAAACCACATTGTCTTGGGGGACAAGTGCCTGGGAGTCCCAACCTTAGTACTTAACTAGATCTCTGCTGAATAAACTCTGCATTTCTCACAGCCAGCAAAGGATTCGGGCATGGGGAGCAAGGGCCCCTCATGTCTTCAACCTGGAAAAAGGAACGAGAGTTGTGGGCAGGGGATGAGCAGAATCCGAGAGCAGAATCTGATGCATGGCTGGACAAGAAAATGGGTCTGGAACTCCCAACGTTCCAGGTGTTCTGTGCCCTTTTTCTGTCCAAACATGTAGCAGATTCCTCTTAAGGGGACATTCTATGACCCCAGACACTGCAGAGCCATGTGGTTGCAGTACTTGCCCCCTCTGAAGGGGGCAACAGGGCTTAGTGAAATCTACATTGGGTGCAAATGGGTGCAAACCGTTCAGAATCTGACCTGCAGATGCCACAGCAAAGCGGCTTTTCCTAGGTCATGTGGATTCTGCAGCTTGCAGACTCCATGCTTCATTATTATTAGCATTTTACATTATTTACACACATGCAGTCACAGAAAAAAATGGAAAATCAAAGGAAACCCCCACCAAAAATGTGTATTTTTGCTATGGGCTACAGGGTGGAAATAAGCAATTTCCAGGGATTTGTATCTATTGGAAGAGATCTGAAGTTGCACAAATTTGTGCAACTCTGAATTTGCACAAATGCATATGCACACATTCATCCCCTCATCTGAGGGAGGATGAAGTTCAAGAAGCCTTGCAATGTGTGAAACACAGATGCGACAATTTTTACTATGTTTGTGCATTCTTAACTCTGTCCACAACCTCCCCTGCTCCCTTGGAACCAGCATGGAAACAAGTATGCCTGCTATCCATCAAGGTGAGAAACTTGAGCTCAGAGAAGGAGAAAAGGAGGCATTCTGACATATACCTCTTGGAATCTGAACATTGGTAGAGTTTGGTAGCACCCAAGTTGTGGGATTAAGAGCTTGCCAACATTAATACATCTATTTATTAGTAATACTTATATCCCACTTAATATAAGAGCAACTCTAAGTGGTTTACATACAAGTATTTAAAAATATTTCTGCATACTAAAAAGCAGAGACATCACCCTGCCAACAAAAGTGCGTAGAGTGAAGGCTATGGTTTTCCCAGTTGCCATGTATGGCTGTGAAAGCTGGACCATAAGAAAGACTGAGTGCCGAGGAACTGAGGCCTTTGAATTGTGGTGCTGGAGGAGACTCCTGCGAGTCCCTTGGACCGCAAGGTGATCAAACCTGACTGCTCTTTAGAAGGCCAGCTACTGAAGATGAAACTCAAATACTTTGACCACCTAATGAGAAGGAAGGATTCACTGGAGAAGACCCTGATGCTGGGAACAATTGACATCAAAAGAAGAAGGGGACGGCAGAGAATGAGGTGGCTAGATGGAGTCGCTGGGCCAGTGGGTGTGGGCTTGGGTGGACTCCAGGGGACTA
Source organism: Varanus komodoensis (assembly GCF_004798865.1). NCBI lineage: Eukaryota > Metazoa > Chordata > Lepidosauria > Squamata > Varanidae > Varanus > Varanus komodoensis. The sequence goes on along the minus strand of NW_025336481.1, from coordinate 41,331,145 downwards.
GCGACTAGCAACATTTTTAAAATTATGTTAGGATACAACATCAAAAACAATTGCATCTATAGTAGCAGGCACATCACTTTTCAATGCATTATTAAAATAATTCCAACTGCTAATATCTTCATAAAAGGAGTAGAAAGAGGATGATATTAAAACAGACTGAATGTGGAAAGATAAATGCATTAGGTAGAATTATTCCACACATGGAAAAGATGACATGGACAGTGGCTATGGAAAGTTACACCACAGTGCATTGCTTAGTTTTTATGGTTCCACAAGATCAGTGGAGGTTAGAAAACCTACTCCCCCAGCACATTAAAAACTAAAAACCAAACCCAAACCCAAACCCAGCCAAGTTTCAGCACCATGGCTAGCTCCCTCAAAGTTCTAACTGCAGCCTGGAAAGGTACAGTTCCCTTCTGACATCCGAGCCACCAGGGCCTGAGTCCCTATTGATTTTGCCACAACAGACAAATGTTACTCCCCCTCTGAAAACTTTAAAATATGTGTGTTTGAAGAGAAAGGATTCCAAAACTGCACTTCCAGAATGAAAAGGCATTTTTTCCAATGCAAAATGTATTCCCAATGTGAGTGCCTGTTTCCTTAAAACTTGTTGATGAAATTGGAAACAGGATGGAAAGTGGATGTGAGAAACGGGGCCTGGTTCCAAGCAACTCTTCCAGAGCCTGGGCCTGATTTGCACAGCAATATGGCCTGGGGGAAGGAGCAGCTCCACATGGGCCTTTTGCTTTCAGCAGCAGCCCTGTGTTGATTGTCACGTATCCTTCTGCTGTCCAACAAAATGTATCCGTGTGTTCCTCTGAGCAATGATTAAAATGCCTCCTTTCATCTCCACGATCCAACACGCTTGCTCCACCTAACGAGTGTGTGGGAAGCTAGAAAGATTCCTGACAATGTGATAACATTTAAGATTTCCAGCACATTAATACTGACATTTTGTCTTCTAAACAATCACAGGTAATGAAGGTCAGTACAAGCAAACATTCTGTCTATGGCCCTTAGTTAGAAACTTGCTGTGCTTGAACGTCACAGCAGGAGTTCGCCGGGCTGAGCCATCCGCTGTGCCGCTTCTCTTCCGAGGACCTGCTGCAGCTGACTCCAGCATATGGTCGACCATGGAGCTATTTTACGGGGTCCACTGCCTCAATAACTATTTAATGATTAATTACTGCTGGCTAATGTCAGGATGAGACATTGAAGGCTGCCGGCGAAAATCTAAACTATGGACAACGGCAGCAGGCAGACTTTTCCCCCTATGAAGAATAACGTTTTTCTCAATGTTGCAACAAGATTCATTTTTATCATTATTATTATTTGGCTCACTGATGGAAAGGGAAGGGAGATGGTGGCACCGACGTGTTCTCTTTCCCTAATTGATAAGGAGGTAAGAGTAAGCCTTTGGGATTGCAGCTAGCTGCAAGGTTGTCAATATCTCAAAGCACGCCAGTCTGCTTTTGCCCAAAAAGTGGAAATAATGCAGCCATCCAGGCATACGTAATTGAAATGTGATTCTTACAACTCCTAGAGCAAGAGTGCATAACCTTCCACTCCCAAGGGCCGCATGTAGTACTGGCTTGTGGCCCTGCACACACCCTTCTCTGAGCACATATACACACAGATTTAAATCTATGCTTTGTCCATCTGTTTAAAGCGTATCTCCCCATTTTTTAGCCAGGAGGCTATCAGGGTGGCTCACAGATCAATAGAAAGAGGATGCTTCCTGCCCTTGGGCTTCCAATCTAAAAAGAAACAGCAGAAAAGGAAATAGGGATGGAGAGGGCAAAGGAAAACAACATATCACCCAAATCCCAGCATTCTATTATGGACTGCCCTTTCCTTGGTATTAGCACAGCAGGAAACAAGCCATCTGTAGGAAAATCTCTGGACATAGGAGTGAAGGAAAAGAGTGGAATATGTTCCTACAAATGAGTAAAATATTATGGGGAAATTCAGTGGCCACGGAGAGAGCTGCAGTGAAGGCCTTGTGGGACCACATGGGCTACGGTTTGTGGTCCCCTGTCCTGGAGTGTCCCCAGCCTAGAATCCCTAGTTGCTGTGCTACTATAGTTCCTGGCTGTTGCCTGTGCTGGTTGTAGGTAAGAGAAGTTGCAGTGCAGACAAATGTGGGGACCCAAGGTGGGTAAAGCGAGCTGCAGGACGGGTAGGTGACAAACAAGCCCATGGGGCACACATGACCTGGGCTACAGCACCCACCTGCCCGCCATCCCCTGGTGCCCCACAAAATTGTAAAAAGAAACAATATGTCTAGAGCATCTGTTTTTATCTTGATCTATTTCATCAATTTAAATGTGTACATTTGAAAATGCATGGAAAGTTGTTTGTAGTGACGGAGTTTGGCACTTTTAGCATGGATATGTTCTGGGCAGGCAACAGATAGGAAGAAATGGTTGCAGCAGTTGGTGGTGAGCCAGGTCTTGGTTCAGGAGGTCTAGGTTCAAATCCCCACTCAGTTTGACTACCCACTCTTGCTGACAAGCTACCCCACAGGGTTGTTGTGAAGACATAAGGGATAAAGAGCCTTTACACTGCCCTGAACTCCAAGGAGTAAAGGTAGGATGAAATGTGATTAATAATACAATGCGTCTGAGAATGAAGTAGCACCAAAATTAATAAGGTATATTGAGCTTTTCTAAGAGCCAAGATGACTCTCAAATCTCATTTGGTTGATCTGGCACATTTATATCCAAATTTTATGATGCTTGAACATTCAAAGTTGTAGTGTTATGATGAGTTAACACCACTGCTTAGATTGTTCAGCAGCCACATAACAAATTTCTTGAATGCCACTTTTATGACACCTGAAAGGCATTGAACAAAATATGATTGCTGCTCCATAAAACAGTGCAGCCGTTTCCCACTCTGTGTACGCAAATGTTGGCCTCCCTTCCCAGAGTGCATTGCAACAGAATTGCATGTGGCATCTCACATTTCATGTAGGGGATCTGGTGTTCCAGATCCCTGCACCCAGAGAGCTATAATTCACCAGACTTCCTGGGAGCAGGGAAACTCTGCTAAAGCAGATGTACTGCACCCACTGCTGGGTAGTGGAGAATGAAGCGCTAGTACGTCAGTCTGCTGCTGAGAAGCAGAGGTAGGCTTCCCACCTGCTCCTCAGCTGTATAATTAATTAGAATTAGAATTATTGATTACCTTTCTATACAACCCCACAGTCGTAGCTCTCTGGGCAGTTTACACAATCCATAAAAACAAGTGATACAAATACAATAAAAATGTTTTTAAAAACCATTTAAAACTTTTAAATAGCTAAAACCCTTTAAAAGAGTTGATAGAAACAATTACTGTAGCCTGACCCTGCCTCGGGCACAAGCAATCTGTTCTTCCTTCTAGCTGGAACCTCTTGGAACCAGGCTGGCTTGTGGAAGGCTTGAGGATGCTGTGCCTGTTGGAGTCCTCCTCCAAGGAGGAAGAGTTTAGGCCCTCTGGAGGGCAATGCCCAAGGATCTGCCCCACCCCAGCGGCCTGAGCCTACAGAGCAGCCTGCAGAAACCTCAGCCAGTACAGAAGAAGGACATTCTGGCTCGGAGCAGGAGTATCAGCATCCGTCCTGCAATTCCCAGGGAGCAACTGTGCCAGAGGAGGTGGCTCGGCTCAGAGGACCTCCCTGAAGTGGCAGGTTGCAGCAAACGCCTACTCAGGAGGAAAGGGGCTCTTTGGAGAGCTCTCGTGCACTCAGCAAGCTCCGGTGTCAAGAGCATTGGGCATCAAGTTGGCCAGTGCTGGAAAACCATGCCAGTCCCTCTGTTTTATTGCCTGCTTGGGCTCCTTGACTCTGCTGGTAGACTATGCAACATATCCGACTGCTTAACTGTGTTCCCACCTCTACCTGCTTCTTCAGCCACTTCTGTCTTAGCCAAACCCAATGAATCTGGCTGCCGGTCTGTTTTGTATGTTGCCTGGTTCCTTGACCATCCCAGCCTTATCCTGAAATGCATTGGACCAAACCTGGGCACTCAGATGTTGGCCTATTTCATTGTTTTGCTTCTTGCTGAGTCTTTCATTCAGAAGAGCTAACCAGAAACTGTCTGCTGAAGTCCAAGCAGGACTTGTACTCAGTCAATGCTAGCAACACTGATCTCAACAGACTAAGGATAAGGTAGTTTCCTATGTTCCAAAAACCTCCTGACTTACTGTGTTTCTCCCATGCACATGCACACGAGCCCCAGGTTTGGGGTGCATACTTTGGGCAAGCCTCAAAGATGATCAGAGATCCCACAGGTGGAACAACAACTCAGAGATCCTTTTTACTGAAAGGAACCTCTGGATGCTCACCACAGTAGCCTCGTGTCTCTCACGTCCCACCTATTGAGCTCATTGCCACCCTTCCCAGTCTTCTCTGTTTCCCAGCATCCTCACTGTATAGACAGTTAAAAGAAGAAAGCGGCCCTGCAAGCCAGGACCAACCTCACTCATAGGTAAATATTCTTGCTCAGGTCCAGAAGGTGCCAACTCCTGCAGTGCAAGATGGTGGGTCCCACAAAGATCTGGCCAGCCAGGATCAAGCAGACTTCACAAATCCATGGTCCCCAACCCCTCCCTCCAGACTGGCCATCATGCCAAAGCTGTGTGGATCCACACTTGTGGCTTCCTGTCCCACCTCCTTCTGGGAACGCCTACAATGCCCTGGTCTATGCCATGCACCATTATTCAGTTTGAGGGAAAGGGAATGTTATTATGTGACGTAGAAGTGTTGGTTTTTGACCAATATAAATAGTGTTCCATTGGTCTGTCTGTCCATCCATCCACCCATCTCCAGAGAGACACAAATACATACGCACAAAACACTATAAAAATAAAGCACTCCATTTTGCACTACAAAATAAACCCTCTCGTTCTGTAGGCTGCCTCAGTCTACTAGACATTAGCTTTTCTGAACAGCTTTGAGGCTATCCACAGTAGACAATCAATAACTGCTTATTTTATTTTCAAATGCATTTTATCGAGAGTCTTGTCACGTCGACAACACCCTTCTACAAGTCTATGGGGCTGATCCAAGAAGTGTCTTCAACTTGAAAATTTCACATGCCATGATAAGAATAACTAATTTCCATGCCCTAAAGAAAGAACGGACTGCAATGCTAAGATCACTGAACAGGTTGCGGATAACACCCCCACCCCATTAAAAAAAAAAAATAAAATTTAAAAAATGGCGAAAGGTTTGTACAAAAGGCTACAGATGCAAACAAGGGAGCCTAGCCTCCTGCATTTATAGCAAGAAGTGGTCCAGATGGAATATAAGAAAAGACAAACATTAATGAAGTGAGACATTTTGTTTTCCAGCCATCCTAATGGAATGGCTTTATTTTTAATGCAGGCAGAGAGAGCAAGACAGATTTGTGAGAGATGGAGAAAAGGGGTGTTTGCACATAATATTTCATAGAAAAGGTTCAAAGACAGCTTAACCTTGTAAAAATGTTACCTCTGAAACACTACGAAGATCAGTGGCTGTATGAATTATTACCACTTTGCCTTGCCCACATGACTTTTTCCAGCATGTATCTAACTTGTGCATTCATTAGTTGGCCATTTTCTTTCTTTCTTTTTTCTTTTTTTATTCTAACACTCGCTGTTATTCAAAAAGTGTGAGTCTGCCCTGAAGCTCATTTTCTTCACCACTTTCATGGTTTGGTTAAAGACTCTAGGATAGTGGTTATCTCTTACTTTGCATATTTTAAATAATAGAATTGTTACTCTACCTAATATTTAGAAAGGTACAGGCATGGGGGTGGGGGGAAGCAGGCTACTGAAGACATGTGCACCAGATTATTTTCTTAACAATCCCATATGTCTTTAGAAACTCTTCTTTTTTAAAGCCAAGGTTTAACCATGGTTAACCCTTGCAGTAAATCTGTAATCTGTAAACTTCAGTCAGAAAGGCCATCATTAAGTTTGCAACTGGATGTTATACATGTCTACTCAAAAGTAAGTCTACTAAGTGTGACCTGGAGAACAATCTTATGCTCAATTAAGTGTATATAGAATTGCACGCAAGTGCAAGCTGATGTTGATTTTCCTGGACAGAAGCCTGGGTGGATCTTCCAAGTAACGTGCATAGGGTTTCCCTATGCTCATTACGAAGTGTCATTAGGAGTCCAAATTTAGTCTGTTAGTCAAATAAGGTTTTTACATTAATCAACTGAATAATTCAATGATTAAATTTTACATGAATATGTCCATGGCTAAAAACGCAATCCTATGGTTCTGGGGTAAGCATCCCAGGGGCCATAGGATGGCTCAGAAAACCTCTTCTCAGGTCAAAGATATTGGTCCAACCTTGGAATGGGGAGTCAGATATCCAATTTCTAACCCCAATTCTTTGTAACTAGTGCAGAAAGGATTGTGCCGTCTGTCTCTCCAAAGTCAGAAAATTGATCTCGGAGAGGGGGAAAGGGGGGCTCTCTGTTGGCCTATTTCATTGTCTTGCTTCTTGCCGAGTCTTTCGTTCAGAAGAGCTAAGCAGAAACCAGGCAGGACTTGCGCTCAGTCAGTGCTAGCAACACTGATCTCCATGGACTAAGGGTTTGGTCAAGGGTAAGACAGTTTCCTATGATCCAAAAGCCTCCTGACTTTCTGTGTTTCCCCCATGCACATGCGCACAAGCCCCAGGGTTGGGGTGCATACTCTGGGCAAGCCTCAAAGGAGGTCAGAGATCTCACAGGTGGAACAACAAGTTTCAGAGATCCCTGAAAGGAACTGAATCCAATTGATTTACTGAAAGGAACTGAATCAAACAGGGCATTGGAGGGAGATGGAAGGAGGTTGCTCAAGGAAATCATATTCTGCCCTTTCCCTTCTCCTCCCTTCACACATTCAAGGCTGTTTCTTTGCAAACGCCCTTTATTCACCAAAAGAAACCCAGCAAATGCAGCCCTCACACAATGTATCAAAGCGCACGCACTGTAGGTTTACTGAATCCAACCTGAACACCCACTTCTGTAGACCACCCTCTTGGTTACACCTGTGCTGGATCCCTTTGGAAGGGCCCATTTGGAAGTGAGACCATCTCCTTTCTAAATGCCTATCCTCTAATTTCCGTTTCCTCCTTTCCTGACATCATGCCATGGGGTTGGGAGTCATACCAGTTCACCTGGCTCTGAGAGCACCTTTCCCATGTCCGTCCATCCCCCACCCCCATTCCCAAGCTCCCTTCACCTCTTCCGCTTCACCTCTTCTCTGTTTTGTAATCCAGAACCTCGTGATCTGTGAGTACCATGCCAAGAACATCTTCCGCCCTCATTCCCAACAGATATTATACTAAAATAATCCACTGTTGGGGTCTGGAGTAAATTGCCCAATTAAATAATGATGCTTATTTTGGATTAATTAAAAAGATGTTGACTGAATTAAGTGCTGCAGCCCTGTTAAACTGTAAGGGAGCTGAATGCTTTCATTCATTTCAGTAGGATGCAAGCCACCCTGAGCTGCCTCTAATACGTTTTTATTTTATTTTATTAATTTATGACCCACCTTTCCACCAACAGAATTGTCTTCAAGGCAGGTAACAACAGAACATAGATTAAAGGAAAACCCTAACCAAAACATGAAGTAAAACATAATTAAAACTCCCAAAATAAAAGGAATGTGCAGTACCCAGCCAATTACAAACCCTCTTAGCAAGAAAGTACTGATCAAAGCACATGTTTGAGGCACATTGGGGAGCTCCTACTCAGGAGTAGCATCAATAGGGCGTTGGACTGAAAGAATTTTAATAAGATTGTCCACATTTTTCAAGGGAATTCTACACAGGGGACTTCAGTTGTTCTAAACGGGTCAAGAGGTGAGGTCGGGAAGTTGGGATTTAACATCAAGAGCCTCTATGAATACTGGATACTATGCACAGTCACCCATCACGTATGGATGCCGATGGGGACAGTTACAAAAGGACTACCAAAGAACCTCACAACAGTTATTCGCACTCTGGTAATCTGTTGTCTGAATTATTGCAATGCTCTCTTTGTTGGGCTACCTTTGAAGATGGTCCAGAAACTTCAGCAGGTCTAGAATGGGACAGCAAGGCTGCTGCTGAGGACTGGCAGGAACAAGCATGTAACACCAGTCCTCTACCACCTCCATTGGTAACAACTGAAATCCGGGCCCAAGTCAAAGTAGTGGCATTGATATTTAAAGCCTAAACAGGATGGGGCCAGGTTATCTCGAGGAACACCTCTTCCCATACTCTCCAGCTACACCCTTGGGTCATCATTGGAGGTCCTTCTCAAGGAGCCCCTCTGAAGCAAATCAGGAGGGTGGCCACAAGGAGAAGGGCCTTCTCGGTAGAGGCACCCCACCTCTGGAATCATTTCCCCAAGGAGGTTTGGCTGAGGCCTTCTCTCTGTTCGACTTGGCACCAGGCAAAGACCTTTTTATTTACCCAACATTTACACAGCTAAATTTTTTAATGGTATTTTATGGTATCTCTTATATCTTAGTGCTATTGTGCCTTCTATTCTGGTTTTTTTGGTTTAAGAATTGAGGTTATTGTGAGGCTTTATTGTGGCATTTTTGTGTTTGAATGTTTGACTGCTGTTTTTATTGTTGTAATATTAATTGAATATCATCTATTTTATTATGTATATTGTTCTTATTCTATTATATCCTATAACCCACCCAGATAATCATTTGGGCTAAAGGGGTGGGATAAAAATCTAATAAATAAAGAAATAATCAATCAATCAATCAATCAGAGTGTAATTATCCATACTTTCTACACACTTATTTTATTTGCATCTCACCACCTGACTGTCATACTGAAGGTCCAAGATGTGTGAAAAAATATTCCAAAGAGCCACAATGATTTGATTTCCAATGAATTTATGTGTAATGGAGTTTTAGAGATGATTTTGGGGTTTCTCTTAGGGTAAATATGTGAAGAGTTTTGAAAGGTTCTCTTATAAGACTACTAAAACCTATTTTATGGCACGGGAATGTCTAGGACGATGTGCCTATGCATCCTTATTTCTGGAGGTAGAAGTCCAGGAAGTCACCATGGGAACTCCCACTAATTCGGTCATAAATAATAAATTCTGCTGAACACTTCTTTGTTGGGAAAGAGCAACTATAGTCGTGTTGTCTGGTTGGTCACTGCCATATCAGCTACCTCTGCCCTCCCTTCGATGGACCATGCCTCCTAGAATCCCCAGCTGTGTTGAAGGAAGCAGGTGGTAGTTAGCATCCAAAACATCTGGGAGGAATCTCTGGGGAAGGCTGATGAACGCTGAAGGTGAAGACCAAACAACCATTAGTTTACTGTTCGCCAGAACTGCTGGGCAAAGCCTCCACATGTTCTCCATGTTTGGTGATGCTTAGAAATGTTCCCTCCAGAAGGTGGTGCATGTGAGGATCATGGTTGTCTTCTCCAATCTCTTATTTTCTTAGCCCTTACTGGTGTAGGCTTATGGGCTTTCTCACATACTTGTCCTTGTGTGGACAATTAATTCCTGGGAGGAATGGTGTCAGAAAAATAACCTGTCTTTGTTCAGGCAGTCACAGCTAGCAGGACCTGTATCAAAAGCAGTCATGGTTGGTCACCAGCTAAGGGACCACACACCAGCAGGGCCCTGCTGGCCCCTGGCCTTGTTCCTCCTATCCGCACAGGCAACAATGGTGAAGAAAGTTTCAGTAGATACCACCACCTACCGGTTCTCTGCCTGTTTATGATTAGAAAGAAGACAAGAAGCAACATCAGCTGGTGACAACGGCAGTGAGAAGGGAAACTCACTGAGGGATGGGTCCTGTTGAAGTTGCCTTGCCCATGAGCCCACAACAATCTGGGGCACGCATTAACAATTAGAGAGAACAGCCTGAGTCATAAATGAGGGGTGTGGAAGGTTCTTCAGATCTGACCCCAAAACTTAAGGGATCCATCCTAAGTACTGCCCAGCTCTTGCACACACAGCTCATTGAATGGATGAGGCATGGAATCATAGGACAGTGGTGCTGGAAGGGGCCAATAAGGCCATTGGGCCCAGCCTCCTTCTCAATGCTGTACCCAATGGCTGTTCAGGTGCATCCTGATGGCCTCTAGTGTGGGAAGACCCACAACCTCCTTAGGTAATGGGTTCCATTCTTGTAGGGCTGTAACGGTCAGGAGGTTGTCCTGAAGTTCAGCTGGAATCTAGTTCCCTGCAACTTGAGCCCATTTTTCTATGTGCTGCACTCCGGGGCTGAACTCCTTTCAGCCCTCCTGTGTGTGGCAGTGTGTCAAGTACTTGTGGAGTGGTACCGTATCTCCCCTTAGTCTCCATCTCTTAGCATGGGCTTAGCATGCCCAGTCCTCTCAGTCTCTCCTCAGAGGGCTTTGCTTCTGGTCCCCTGATGGGATATGAAGGGACAGGTGAGGCACAGTGAGACTAAGGGTCACCAATAAGGACAATTTTCACCGGTTGTGGTAAAAAAGCGCAATCTTCCACATGTTTGAAAATCCAGAGTGGAACAAATCTTTAGCAAATGCATTATGAATGCAGGGTTTTTCAAAAATTGTATTCAGCCAACACTTGCCCCTAGCAGTGAGACCTCACATCAAAATAACGATATGCAAATCAATTACATGGGCACTGAAACTTCAAAGCAATGTTATAATGTGCTTGCATCCTTAATACATGATACTATTATTAACAATCTGTATTAGACATAATTTGGCAAATGCTAATTATGGGTTTTAATTAATAGTTGCATTTGAATAAGACATGAAGATTTCACACTTTGGGGGCTTAATGAATTTGCTTAGGAATTTCAAATTTAAAAAAAGTAGAGAAAAGGCTCTAACCAATTCCTTTATTTTCTCTGCAAGGAGCCCCTGTTTCTTTCCTCTCTGCTAGAGGAGAACAGTTGATGTTTGGCTTTCTAATCTTACTTTTTAAACTAAATAAAACTTGCAAACTGTTTTTGAATATCATTTTTAAAAATGCTCTTGCAGGAGATGCCATAAATGCCAGAAGTTTTAGAAATCAAAATTTATGGTGACACTGAATTTTTATGGCGCTATAAAAATGCCTAGTCACGATGACATCTTTGGCTGCACTTTCTCAGAAATGCAAGAAAAATCCCGGCAGCTGGAAAGTCAAGTCACTTCCAGAGAAGAAGCAAAACTTTCCAGCCCTCACAAATTAAGCCTGAACAAGTATCTGCAGATTTGCCATCTCACCCTAAGAAAGGTCACTAGCATCACGGTGTGATTCATGTTTACGCAGAAGAACGTTCCCACAGTGTCAATAGCAATCACTCCCAAGTAGGTCTTTATAGGGGAACCGCTTAATCCCAGCCAATCCTTGTGGTTCTTTTTACTGAGCTGGATCCTGCACAGTCTTTTCTTACATTTAGATGAAATTTCGTAGCAGCTCCTCCATTGTGAAAATCTGGCACAATCATGCTCACAAATAGTATCCTTTAGAAACGAGAAATAGGAAGTTGCAACCTGCTACTTGCTGTGTTTTCCAAACAGAGATGCATTTTCAATTCCACATTAGTATATAACAGTAGAGTGCTGATATATGCATCCATATCCATAAATACCCATATGCCGATTTATAACCATATCCATATATATAAATCAGCATATGCAAATTGTATCCAGATCATCATTCACTTTTGTCCTCTCATTTGGGTGATCCATAACTAGCCATCCAAGCTGGTAGGCTGCACTTCAGGACATTTCTGACTGCTGGATGCTGGGAATTATGGCTTGTTTCTGCCTATAAAAGCACAGAATCGTGCCCGAAGTAATGTAGGGTGTAGTGCTACACATGTCAAGACAGAAAAGGGGCCTGCAACTCCCAGGGGGTCTTTGTTTTTTCACATGCACAGAATTGAGCCTATGATGAATAATCTTAAATCCAAGCTGTACAAGCCATGCAGATTCAGCAACAAATGGAAGAACACGAGTAGAACTGCCTTGATGGGCATTCCTGGCCAGAAATACTGCAGACAGAGAATGCACCAAAAGTAAAATTCCTTAAAAAATCTAGCGATTTCTCCCCTAGAAATCTGGACAGTTTAGGGAAATGTAAATGCTACTTTTATTTAAAGCACATGTTATGTTAAAATGCATTTATCATAGCATTGATTTTTTATGCCGTTTGGATTTTAATGAAAGATTGAGGAGAGCCTCTTTGCAGAGTGAAATGTGCTGTTTTGCATTTATTCCCCACCAGTGAAAATTCCTTTTAAAAAGCAGCGTTACTGCAATGCAATATTACTTGGTCCAGAATAAGTTTCTGTCTGAGGTGTACCGTCCAGCTCTCTTGCATCTCAAGAAGTATTTCCCCTGGAACTCTGAGCCAGCTTGTAGACTGTGATTCTGTACATGCATGGTCAGCCTGCATCCAAGGAAGCCTAAGCATAAAAATGAATAAAATCCATGAACTGCATGAGCTACAAAGCAATTGTAGATGCCTGCACAGATGTTCTTAATGTTAATTCCCTTGTCTCAAGGAAGCCGCCAAGACCGCTGACCCCTTTGTTACAGGGTATACTAGGAGGGAATTATGGACCCAGGAGTTGTGGGTTCTAGACCACACTTAGCCTTGAAGTCCACCAGGTGACTTGGAGCCAGGCACTGCCCCTCGCTCCAACCCACTTCAAAGGATGTTATTTGCGAGAATAAAATGGAGAGAAGGGAACCCAGTAAGCTTGTATGCATTCGTTTCAAGAGGAATAAAGTTGGGATGTAAGTGCTACGTAATGAGGACCAGGGGGAGCATGGGCAATTCGTCTGTTCCAATTTTCCCCTCATTCACATCTTTAAAACACCAAATCCTTTACTTCCATACCTGGAGAACGTTGTACATTTTGGTAAACAGTTCTAAAAAGAGAACTGAAATGAAGTTCTGAAATTTCTTGTCCATCTGTATCCCCAAACTCAGCAGGTATTCCTATGCACAGCATGCTGTCTCCATCTGCCACAGAGCTGTTAGAAATGAGGAGCCGATCATAAGAAGGAGCTGACAACCCTAATTCAGCACTAGAATGACAAAACACCCCAGGAATTGAAACCAAAAGCGAATCACTCCAAGCAATGGACCCAGATGGGTGAATCTGCTTTCATTTCACCCACATTCAATTCTTTGAAAAGGGAAAAAATGATATTTTTGCACTATTAGTGAATTCTGGCAAATTCTTATCAAAATTGAACTGAACTGAAATTCTCACCCTACCCTGCATAGGAAGTTGCCTTGTACAAGAAGAAACTAGTCCATCCAGCCAGGTATTGTCTACTTTGACTGGCAAGGCAAAGGTTGTGCCCGTTGCTTCTTACCTGGTTGTTCTCAGGGTGGGGGAGACCAAGAAATGCCACTTTGCATCTGGGAGCTTCTACGCCAAGTTTTGTACTGAACCACAAAGTCTGAAATTTCCCTGCACCCAGAGACCGCCCAAGTCCTCTTGCTGCCTGAAGTGAAGCAGCAAATAATCATTATCCATGTGTATTTTCATGTCTATTTTCCCAAAGGCATACATACATTGAGCACATATTTTAAAAGAAAGCAGCCTTTCCCCATTAGTTAAAGCCCCATTGTGTGTGTCTTTCAAAAGCACATTTTCAACGTAACATTTTTCTAGCTAGCAAATAGAAATAGCAAATAGAAACCACCTTGTTTTTAGGGTGGTTTCCATTTTCACACACAAGTACCATTTTCACCTGGTCAGACCATAAGGAAGGCTGAGAGCCGAAGAACTGAGGCCTTTGAATTGTGGTGCTGGAGGAGACGCCTGCAAGTCTCATGGATTGCAAGGCAATCAAACTGGTCAGTCCTAGAGGAGATCAACCCTGACTGCTCTTTAGAAGGCCAGATAGTGAAGATGAAACTCAAATACTTTGGCACCTAATGAGAAGAAAGGACTCACTGGAGAAGACCCTGATGCTGGGAACAATAGATGGCAAGAGAAGAAAGGGATGGCAGAGAATGAGGTGGCTGGATGGAATCACTGAAGCAGTTGGTGTGAGCTTAAGTGGACTCCGGGGGATGGTGGAGGACAGGAAGGCCTGGAGGAATGTTGTCCATGGGGTCACAACGGGTCAGACACAACTTTGCGACTAACAACAACAACAACCCGGTCAGATAGGCCAATGTTTGGACTCAGAATGGGAAAGCTTCATGCATCCACAACATTCTGGCCGGGGTCTTCTAGCCATTTCCACCATCTTCATAGACACAGAACCAAAGTTACCAATGATATAGTTACACTATATCATTTGGTGGAAAACAAGAGGAGCATGAAGTTCACAGCTTGACTTAACCCTCAAACTATTGTTTCATCATTACTACAATTTCTTACAAAAACTGGAGTTGCACCAAAATTCTGCAGTGATTGTGTCCAGTGTAATCTCTCCTCCACCCCCCATGCCTCTAAAATTAAACAACTGTCTCTGGATGGCATAATTAAAAAGTCTCTTAATCACAGCACAAGTTAGTAAGATATGGACAAGACGTAATTACATAGTGAAAATTGTCTCAGCTCTACTAACTCCTGTATTAAGATATTTCACAAGAACATGGCAAAAACAATGTCACATTATTTCTCCAATTCATTAATAAGCTGTTTTTGCGCACTATTCTTCATGGTGTATTAACTTGTGACAGGGGTCAGGTCTACATTAAATTATAGAATGAATTACTATAGTTAACAGTGGTATTTGACAGCTTTTAGGTATCAGCTGCTCAGAAATTATACTGCATAGGATTTTTTTTTTTTTAAATTCCTCCCCTCCAAAACCATTTTGTGTAAGACACAGATATTTTTGATCTCAGTTCATAGAGAAACCCAGATGAAATAAAGCAGGTCAACAAAGAGAAGGGGTGTACAGAGTAATAAAACGACAAGTTAATTTGTGGGTGAAATATTATTATTAGTCCCTTTTCCATAAAGCTACATCCAAAGCAACAGACAACCCCCCCCCCTTGAAAATATGATGTAACTCGGCAGTGGAAAAAGTGGAAAATGCAATAACAAGGAATGGATTAGCATGTTGTAGCAAGAATCAAAATTATCTGCAATTGTCAGATTAAGTACTAACACCCAGAAAAAATGGCAAACGTTGACAACTATTTGTTGATTTTGGAAAAGAAACAGATGACACTGTATTTATATTTCCCCACCCCCAAAAGTTTGAATACAAGTTCAGGTTCTGTGTGCATACTGGTGCCATTTTTTTTCGTTTTGATTCACTTAATCACTTTGTTATCATCCCTTTCTTTCACCTTTTCATAGAAAATATAGACAATTTTAGAAAAAACATAAAATGAAAACCCCAAACAATTAATGGCAGAATCCTACCTCCCGCATGAAAACCCCAAACAATTAATGGCAGAATCCTACCTCCCTCATGAAAACCCCAAACAATTAATGGCAGAATGCAACCCTCTTCCCCCTCCATTACATCCCCCTTTTTCCCAAGTGAGGCCCTGTTTTGATCTTGGTTGGGCAATGAGCACTTTCCAGGTTGGCCAAGGTGGCCGGGGCTTGGGCTTCAAAGTGTCC
Organism: Varanus komodoensis; assembly: GCF_004798865.1. Taxonomy (NCBI): domain Eukaryota; kingdom Metazoa; phylum Chordata; class Lepidosauria; order Squamata; family Varanidae; genus Varanus; species Varanus komodoensis. The sequence goes on along the minus strand of NW_025336481.1, from coordinate 41,315,614 downwards.
AAGGAAGTTGGAAGACAGAGAACTGGCCTTATGCTCTGACCCTAAGTTCCCTGGGGAGACACACCAGCTCTTGAACCCATGCACCCGCAGAGGAGTGGGGTGCAATTGGAGGAGCAACAGACAAAGGGACGGGGGCCAGACATGTTCATAAGGAGAGTTCCTGGAGGTGAATACCAGATTGGGTTCAACAAACCACTCTGTGCATGCTCAGAGATTCATTCTGGGTGTTTCATGCTATGGGTCAATAAATGACGCTTTGGAAGGAAAAAGGTCTTCAGCTTTTGTGAGCTAGAAGAAGGCAGCCCCGGCTCCCAATACCGAGAGAGCTTCAGGGTTGAGTGAGGACCAGAACTCAGATCTCCCAGGGCCCAGTCTAACCAGCACACCACACTGGCTTTCAACCTGTCCACTGGCTGGGGTCTTAGGACCATTCCAGAGACCGAGAGAGAGAGAGAGAGAGAGAGAGAGAGAGAGAGAGAGAGAGAGAGAGCGCGCGAGCGCCGTGACACAGATTTGTGGTTAGCGTCAGACTAGATCCCAGGCGACCCAGGTTCTTGTTCTCACTCAGCCACAAAACTCACCATATAACTTTGGGCCATCACTGACTCTCTGCCCAACCTACCTCACAGGGTTGTTGTGAAGAAACAAAGGATTAGACAGGGATCATGCATGTTGCCCTGGACTGCTTGGGGGAAAGAAGGTGGAATATAAGCTAAATAGAGAATGAAATGATGCAAAAATGGGGACACTTGTTTAACACCTTTGAAACTGAGAATAGACAGATTGCCCCCTGTGCGCAGGGTTCCAGGTGATGAGTTTCGGGGCGGAAGGCTGCGTGACACCTGATCCCAACCTCCACGTTAGGCAAGGTAGAACGTGCTCTGAAGTTCCATGGTTGCACCACTCAAGTGCAAGCTTTGCCATTCAGCACAGAAGCCGCTCAGACATTTTAACTTCCTCTTCCAAAAAGGATTTAGCAGTGGTGTATTTCACCTTTCCCTCTGACTCAGACCTTCATTTGACGCTTTGTAAAATGACTTGTTTCTGCTCCAACCAGCTTGAAGTCAGCCCGCTTTGACTTGGTACTTAACCCAAACCAAGGTTCAGAAATCTGAAGGTTAATGCTTCTCACTATCCTGCAAAAAAAATAAAAAGATATAATATTTTTCCTTTCATTTGAATGGCAGTTGCTGGCATCAGCAGCTGTTAGAAAAATAGATGCAAGATATTCTGTGCTATGTGTATTTGCATTTGGATTTTAAAAAGGAGGGGGACTGCCAATAACTATTTTTAATATAGTTTCTGGGACAAATTGGACAAAAACCGCTGGGATAGTTTCTCCTAAGGGTCATACCTGCCATGTTTTGGAATGATAGCTTTGGGAAGTTTGGTGCGAGAGCAGCCCTGGCCCTTTGTGGGGTAATAAATAAGGTTACACTTAACTACAGGGATAAACCTCACCTGCCTTTCACAGCTGCTTGATTTCCCTGTGAAAGAGAGAGTGGATTTTCTTCCTCTTTTGTTGGGATGCTGAGAATTTCAGAGAAATTTCTCATAGTGCAAGGCTTTAGTGCTTGCATCAGTGTAAGAGAAGCCAATTCCAGAAATGGGGCACCATAACTAAAAGGCATCTACACCAGGTAGCTGCCTTCCTAGCATGCTTTAAAGGCAACTCCCGAAAAGATCTTAGGGGCTGCATAGCCTTATATGGATGGAGACGTTACTTTAAATATTCAGGTCCTAAACCATTTAGGGCTTTATATGCTAAAACAAGCACATTGAAGTGGACCCAGATTTCAATTGGCAGCCGATTCAACAGGTAGAGGATTGGTGCTATATGTTTGCTGCTACCAGTCCTTGTTAGCAATCTGGCTGCTCTGTTAGGCACCAATTGAAGCTTCTCCCCTTCCCCTTCCCCTTCCCATCTTCCTCGTCTTCCTCCTCCTCTCCCCCGCCCCTTCTTCTTTTGGTAACAACTAAGCAAAACGAAGGATTCCTCTTAGCTCACACATGTCCTGTGTCAAATGGAATTAAGCCCAGATAAATGCTCATGGCATTGCATCTCTAGGGAGGAATAAGCCCCAATGGAACAAGCAGCATTTGCATTTGAGTAATTCGGATTGCCCTGCATGGCTAAGAAGAAGGGTTCCGAGGTATGAGGGCAATGCTAAGAAAAATCTTGAATGGCCAATATCTGTGCTCAAAAAGAGAATACACTGGCATGAAATAATATAAAGAAATCACTCCAATTTTCATATAACACAGGCAAGAGAATCTGGGTTTTAATTCCATGGGAAGAACTATATTTGCACAAAAAATAAAAATCATATATTTTGTGCAGATATATTCCATCTTTCCTTCAGCTACAAGCCTGCAATTTGGAATGGCTGAATTGGTCCATGTGGGTTTTCTCTGTTTCCCCACCCTTAGGAAATGATCCTAGGGCCCCTACACAACGACTTGAGGGGGGCGGGGGGCATAGGATGCTTTAGATTCCCAGATCTGGGAATCATGCAGAACCCTCTGCCCTTCAGCCAGCATGGAAAAAGCCATGCGCAGAGGCATTAAAGGTGGGCTTGGAGGGGAGGCTACTGCAGAGGCCAGGGTGTACCATGCCCTTGATCCTCTGCAGCCTTCTTCCCTTCCCCTTCAGAGCATCCCAGTTAGATGGCTAGAAACAGCCACTTAGTTAAAATGCAAAGAGAGAAGCTTGGGGCAACAAGGATCCGCTCCTTCCCTCCCTCTTCATTGGCTGATGATCAGCCTCCCAGTCTAGAAGCTGACAATCACTGTGATAAGCTTTTTCCAGCCTGTTTCTATCACAATTTCCAAATTTTGCGTGCCTGCATAAAAAACTATGTATATTTTGATCAGCACTTCCACCTAAAACAAGCATATTGATGCACAGTTTGCTCCTAAGTACTTTCCTCTTCTATATTGTATTTCTGTACATTATTTTAACTGATATATGTAGTTTTGTGCACACTTTCCTCTGTTATATGTCTTTTTTATTCTTTTCATATGGAGAACTGCTTCACAAAATGTGGATGAGTGGAATACTTAAGGATAACTGTATTTCCATTTGCGTACCAGTTTAGCAAGTGCAAATTAGGTAAATTTGCACTAAAATGCAACTAGTGAATTGCTTTACCCCAAGCTTATCTACAGGGTGGGGTTTTACTTGGCAATAAAGAAAATAAAATCAGGTTGCGAAGCCAGTAAACACAAGCAGGTAAATGGCAGAAACTGAAATGAATCGGATCTTTCAAAAAATAATTGGACAAAGTACATTTCACCCTGCCTGAGTGGCCCATTCTGTGCCCAGCATCGTCAGTCTAAGGCTCTTCAAATTTATGCAGCAGCAATTCGTATAATCTGTAGACAGGATGGGAATGATGGAAATTGTATGCACATCTGGAGGGGATCAGGTTAGTAAAGGCTGCTTGAGGTCTTTTAGGATGCTCAGATTTTTATGTGTGTGTGCACCTGATACATTTTTTGACCTTCAACTTATCTGAAGGCCAACTTCTTTCAAATCTATATTCATTCTCTCAGGATTTTGAGCATAACGTTTCTGATTAGACGCAATGAAGTTCAGGGTTATCCTGCCATGGCAATAGAAACTCATCCAATTTATAATCAGTGTTCTGCACATGTAAGCAGATGAATTCCTGTGTGCTTTATCTTCATACCATCTTTTGCCTAGATTAATCACAACTGATTTGTGAGCAACCTGGAGCATCTGCAAGCACCACTTCCGGAACTAAGGAGCGTCCATGGCACTCACTGGCCTTTACAAGGTGTGCAGCCAGCCAGAGCACCTCCAGCGGTGTTTGGACTACGATCCACATCATGTCCACTCATTGTCTCTGTTATCCGTGGTATCTGTAGATGATGGAAGCTGTCGTCTGGTCCATTTGGAGAGTATGTGCCAGGCCAGGGAGGGCTAACCCAGTGAAACCTAAATTAGAAGAGAAGCACATATTTGCCAGGAATGGATGACCCCAGTTCAATGTCTTGATGGAAGAGTCAGTGCAGTGGAATGAAGTAGAAGTAGAATGAGGAGAAGGTGAAAGTAAACAAATGATTCTCCAGAGTCTTCTTGAAGTCCTGCAGAGATGAGCTCCTATTAAACCGCCCCTATGATAAATTATTCCAGAGTTATGGGCCACTTTGGAAGAAGCCCTTCATGTTGTACTTGACCGCAAAGACTCCCACAATTCCACGGGAGGTGGTTGAGGCCCCAGCAGTGAGGGTGTTCAAGGATAGGCTGGGCATGCACATGGTGGGCATGTCATGAGTGGAGCCGGCTGGAGCCGGGGGTCAGACTAGATGGCCCGGGAAGACCCGTTCTCCTGACTTCTACCTTTGGCCATTAATTCCATATATAAAGACAATATACCTGTATTTTACATTGGTGTATACTTCAAATTAGGGCTGAGATTAGTCTCTGTACATGTCCTGACTAGAAATAGCCTAGACTGGGCACACAAAGGAGAAGGCATCTCAGACACACAGGGTGCTCCTTCAGAAGGCCAAATTTTGGAAACCTCTCCGATTTTCACCACTCTGCTGGATGCCTCACATATCACTACATCTTGCTGGTTTTAATGTGCAAGCTTGCTGACATGGGTGAAGGTGCAAGCCTTTTAAAGCATCCACGGTCCAATCAGCACTTTAAATTGGGTTCAGAGGCACACTGGTAAGCTGTGACGCCAGTGCCAGGTACGCGCCACATGATCAGTTCGCCTTGCTTCCTCCAGCACCTGGGCACTCACATCCTGTGTCTGCTGAAGCTTCTAGACCATCCTGAAAGGCACTTCCCACCCCAATTGTAGCAAATTCCTTTATTCCAGCCTGTATGTCACGTGTGCAAAGATACCAGGAGCAAGGCCCATTCTCTCCAGATAGTACCATGGCTGGCATGCCTGCCTAAGCTGGTAAAATATACTCCTCCACATTGTAAACACCTGGGCTTTCCCAGTTAGAGCAGAGTCCAGGAGGTCTTCCAGATTACGTATGGTCTTTTAGGAACAACACAACCACATTTACACCATTGTAAATGTGTAAACATCCATCCAGAGTATTTGATTTCCCACCCACAATACTTCTGTCTTGTCTAATTTAAGTTTCAGCTTATTCCATACCTTCTCTGGGATCTGCATATGGATACAAAAGGTAGACCTGAATATTGCATGTACACCAATGATCCTTCTTCCCAAACTACTGTATGACTTCCCTCCACAGCTTCATGTAGATCTTAGACCTATGGAGGACAAGATGAAGCCTTGCTAATGTCCATAGCATGCAGCAGAAGTCCCACAAAACTGCTTTCAGAGCATGCTCCTCTAGAATGAGCCAGAACCACTGCGCCTTCTAAGCTGAACCCAAATAAACAGTCCAGAAGGATACCATAGCCTGGTTCTTCTCGCAGGAGCATTTGCAGAAGTAAATGGGCATGGGGACAAATCCAAGTTGTTTTTACAAAGCAGCTTAAGAAGAGCTCTAATACAGCAGAGCACAGGACCATCGAGACCAGCATCCTGTTCTCAATAATGCCCAACCAGATGTTTCTAGGAAGCCCTCTCCTGGGTGTTACTGTTGTTGCTCCTCAACAGCTGGTTCTGGAGGAATGCTGCCCCAAAAAGGTTTCTCCAAGGAAATTCATGTGGCATTCCAGTCAGATAACACTGCCCACTGGTGTAATGGAGTATGTAGAAGGAAGGGATCCTTGACTCGGGTGAACTTCGGTGCACTCATAGGTTAAGAAAGAGCTCATGGATTACCTGGAGTGGAAGCCAAGGTCTTGCTCAGAAAAAGCAGAACGCCAAAATGTGTGTACAACCTCTCACCCGTTGCTGCCAGATGAGAAAGTCAATACAAACACAGGGCTTCTAGGAGCTGAATCAGCGCCTTCCTCAACAGACAATGGCAAATGGATGGCAATTCTTTAACAGAGGATTCAGCAGGTCAATGGAAGGATAAGAAAGTCACCTTGCTAGGTCTGTCTGACAAGGAAAATGCAGTGTCTACAGATTAGCTTTTGCAGCAGTGAAGTTTAGATTGGATTGCCCTTCTTGCAGGGCAGGAGCAGCATGGATGGCTGATTATCGGTGGGAAAGGATCTAAATGCTTGGCAACCCCTTACTACATATGGTACTGCATAGGTGCTTGCATCCCTAGTTCAAAATCATGGGGTATCCGCTCATAGAAACAAATTCCATGTTGCCAGCAGTACACTTACAAGTTTGTTGTAACAGCACAGTGGATCTATTTTTCCTGGAAATCATTCCACAATGTAGAACTTTGCCCCTACGATACGATACGATATGATGTACCTGCATGAAGCGCCTTGTAAGCTATTACTTATGCACTAACTTTGGGCGAATTTGCTAGATGTCATTAGGGACTGTATCCCCCTGAATTCAGAAGGGTCTTTATGTAAGTCGGTGGCCTCCCCATGATCTGAGATGTCAAAGAAATCTGCAAAAGATTCAAATGACTGTATCTTTGTAGGAACCTAGTCCCTGGATTCTATAGCAGACCAGCTTTTCCAGAGGCATATGGATTCCACAGCCTTGCAAATATTCCTAGATAGATACAATTGTCTGAACTTTATGCAGATCTACTCACAGAAATATGAACTTCTCCTAAAATAAACCCCACCAACCAGAAGTGCATATTTGCCCCATACACTGAATTATATGATGCACATTTTGAGAGATTTATGTATTTTGGTGGGGTTTACGTATTTTGGAAGAATGAATTTGCACAACTGTAAATTTGTGCAAATATATATGAATGCATTTGTGAAAATCCAATTCTGTCAATAAGTGAATGACTGAATGAGAAGCACGTGACAAGCAGACAAAACAGACAGAACGATTTAACAAAGCTTGTATAATTCCTACCCATAAAAGGGCGTTCCATGTACAGTTTTGTATTTGCATAAGCAAAAAGGGTACAGAAAAAAGTCGTTTTCTCCAACCTCATGCTCTTCAGTGGGAGGGAATACAAAAATTTATTGCACCATTTACTAAAATAAAATCAAAATGGTATTTGAATTGCTTCTTGGAACCTGAAAAGTAAAATATACAAACCATGATATACCTGAGATAACATGGCATACCAAAGTAGTCGGATCAGTAGTACAGAAACTGACATCTAAACCATGCAGCTAGTAATTATATAAAAGAAAAGGCAGGAAAGGTGTCATGAAAATCGACAAAGAAATAAATCAACCTAGCATAAAACTTTAATAAATTCCCAAGTGTATCTAACATATGACTGATGCAAACATTAAGGTAAAGAACCCAGAAAGTAACCCTCAAGGTTAAATGTTGGGATTTTTTCTTCTTCTTTTAATTGTTATATTATTATTATTTATGTATGTTTTATGTATTCTTTGTGAGCCGCCCCGAGGCTTTGTTGTGATGGTGGTGGCATAGAAATGTTTTAAATAAATAAATAAATAAAATAAGAAGGAGAAGGAGAAGGTGCAGCCGGGGTGTTCATTCCAAAAATGACAAATTCCTTCTAAGGCAGCCATTTAATACAAATGAACTAAGCAAAGCTGTTACTCAGAGCCATTATTTTGAATGATAGCATGCCAACCAACTCAGGAGATGGTTTAGTTCCTATGCATGACCATTTCATGTTCTAAACCAGACTGCTAGACACAGGCCTCATCAGAAATCAATGCAGGTGTGCTATCAAATCAACTTGGAAGAATTGCCTGTAATTATCTATTACTGAGTGAGGCCACAATTCAGTTGTGATAATGTTAAGACTTCACTCCAGAGGCTTAGGAGCATCTTCTGAAGGGGGTGGGGGGTGTACCAGGGCAGTCTTTGCCTCCCCAACCCTGATGACTTGCATCTCCAATAGAGGGGCTATTTGTCCCTCTAACCAGTGTTTTGGAGGTGGAAGAAAGTAAATTAGAGAGGCCTCAGAATAACTCATATCCTAGCTTCTCCACCCTCCTCCCGTTCATGACCACCACAACACCCCATTTCCCCCCTCTCTGAGGTTGGGTTTCCAACCCTGGAGTAACAGCAGCACAGTTCTTTCTGGGCCAGCTGCAATGGGAAAGGGAGGAGAGATCATGCCTTCTAAAGTTGGTGTGCTGACTCAGATCTGGGAATCCAAAGTATTCTGTGACCCCTTGGATACTGCCTAGAGGCCATTGGATTCCTTCCTAAGTTTCTCTCAAGGCCCAAAAAACAGAGCTTAAGCTTTAACCCTCACCCTATGTAAAACAAACCTAGCAATGCTCACATTTGGGGACATTTTTTAACCCCAAACAAAAATGCTTCTGGTGAAGCAAATGCTGCATATGAAAGGCCTTTGTTCTGGCTGAAGTTTTCACCCAGGAGACTTCTAACAGCGTAAGAATAGCTTTCAGCTCTCAGCAAATTATGCATAACCGTCAATTTGCATAACAATTGCATAACATAACAAATCTGCAAATTCTTATGCACATTTCAGAACATTCTGTTAACCCACACATGTTTTAGTTTATAGAAAGAACGATGTAAAAGGCAGGGGGCTGAAATGTGGGGGCTTCCATTACTAGGCAGATTTTGACAATGTTCTAAAAGATCTAGATTGTAGATCTACTTATATGTAATTACACAACAAAAATGCATGTTCATGGTGCTGTGGGAAAACTAATTCTTTTTCTTCTTCCTGAATCTCCCATGAATCAACTTCCTGGGATAAAGCTTCTGGTTGCAATCCTATTGGAGAGGAAGAATTATGTTTCCTTCTCCATTTTTTCCATACCATGAAGAATGTTAGACTCTTTATCCTGTCCTGTCCTATCCAGCCTTTTTCTCAGGCAAAATGGCCCTTTCCTCAAAGAGGACATGCTCCAGTCCTTCAGTCACTTAATTGCTCTTTTCTGCATTTTTTCCAATGTTTCAATACACTTTTTAAGTGCGGGGACAAGAAGTGTATGCAGGGTGTTACAAGTGATCGCAACACAGACCTGGATAGCTGTGCTTTGGTTCTGGCAAATTCTCGATTCCTTTCTCAGTTCCTTTCCTAATTATGCCTTACATGGAGTTTGCCTCTTTTGCAGCTACTTCTTGTAGGTCTAATACATTCATGGAGTTGTCTCCCACAGTTCCAAGATCTTTGGTCAGTCACTGCTTCTCAAAACCCATCAGCTCATTGGTCCAACAGGTATTCCCCCTGCCCCAGCCTATATCACTTTATGTTTGCTTACCCTGAACTGCCAATTACTCCAAGATGTGGATTGAAGGAAGCATCCAGCCCATTACAAAGAAGTATTAAACTGCTGGTCATAACTAATACAATAGTCATTCTGTTCACAAATGTATATGGAATAGTAAATCAACATTAACCAAAGGCTGCACTGTGTTCAAGTATAAGCCTTGAAGTTTTCTCTCCTTATTTGATGATGCAGCTTTGTCAAAGACAAAAGAAGAAAAGGAAGACCAAATAGAAGACTCCATCAAGGAAGCCACAGCCTTGAATTTTGAACAGCTAAGCAGGGATGTCATGAATAGGACATTTTGGAGGGCTTCCATTCATGGGGTCATTCATAAGTCGGAGACAACTTGACATCAAACAACAACAAAGCTTTGTCCCGTGCCCTTGGATCTTTTCCACTATCTAGAACCTGAGTTCCTAATCCATGTTTGGCACATTGCTAGGACCTTTAACAACAAAGATGGTGCCTTCATATTACAATTAACAGATTCTTTAATGGAATAAATCTGATTGCCACCATGGTTTGCAAAATGGTTATTAGTAAGGTAATTCACACATGTGTCATGATGACCACGTGGGCACTGAACAATAACAAATGGAGAAAAGCCTTTAAAGTGCCATGCACTTAATTGAGAAACGTGGCTGATTTGCAGCTTTGGCTGTTTTGTGAGATGTTAGCCTTTATATTAAAATGTTGTTATATGTTGCTATGTGCATGGGGGTGGATTGTGGTGAGCAAAGAAAATTCTGCAATGCCCCCATAGTTTAGGGAGATGAGAAAAGAAAGCTATCCTTTATCCTCATAAAAGTACAAATGAGCAAATCCGATTCTGCTCTAATGGCAAGCTCATTTCCCCCTATGAGCAGAGTTCCTTAGTCATATAGGCATCTCTATGGATGTTTTTCTAGTAGCAAGCAAGTTTACAAATGTTTGAAATAAATAAATAGGCAGGGGATGCTATATGAGGGCAAAGTCTCTAGGACAGCAACATCTAAATCTTGCTGTGTAAACAAGCCCTAGGAGAGCTCTAGCACCGTGTCTTCAAGAGTATTCTTCTTTCAAGAGACCATTGAACTATGTAACAGGGGCACCGTTTCAGTCAAACTGATAAGAGGCATTCAGAACACACCGGCTTTCTAACCAATGCCATAAATTTTGAGGGCAGTTCACTGGCTTGCTCCCTGATGGATAAAGAGTAAAGAAAAGTCTAAATCCATCCAAACCTTTTGCAATCATTACCCCATCCCCCTGGGAGTGAGTGGAGTTCAGAATGTAGTTTAAATGGAGGATTAGTTTAAAATGGATTCCTTTTTGTATTATGGCAAATCGGTACAAACTGGGGGAAAATCGATTTGAGAGTTATCCATGCAGGAATTTGCACCAGTTTTAAGTGACCTGTTTTGAAAATTGGCTTTTGTTCTATCAGAGTAAATTCTGTATGTGTGTGTGTATGTGCACAGATAACAATAAAAGTTGGTGTGACTACAAAGCTCTGAGTACATGCTTTGCATGGATGAGACTCTGGGTTCAATTCAGAGTCTTTGCAGCTTAAGACAGTAGAACTGCACAGCCAGAAAGATTCTGGAGAATCACTCCTCCTAAGGCTTTGTAGCAATTGGTCGTGATGAATATTTTGTGTTAACTCAACATACTTCAGAGCAAGGTGAGGGCCCTCTAGAATGAGACATAAACATCATTCAGTGGAAATTAAAATACATAGATCAGCCTTCCCCAACTTGATGATCTCCAGGTGCTTGGAATTTTACCTCCCATCATCCCCAGACAATGATTTGCATGCTGGTAGTCCAAGGTATCTGGAGAGCACTTGGTTAGGAAAGACTGTAACAGAGAAATCTATTATGCAGATGCTTCTGTATAGCTTGAAGTGTCCAGCCCTGCCTAATCTAGGAAGCTAAGCAGGATCAGGCCTGGTCAGAATCTGTATGGGAAAGCTAAGACCTGCACTGAGCAGGGATCTGGACCTGATGGCCTACTAGACCCCTTCCAATTGTACGATTCTGTGATTCGAAAATACCAAAAGTCAATTTGTTGTATAGTCTTTAGCATCTATTTCCTGTTAACTTTAAATGGGAAAGCAGATAGCTGTGCTCATCAAAGCTTGTCTCAGATTAACAGGGAAGTAATTAGCTGAGTTCTTCTGAAGAACACCAAAACCACTCTTGTGGCTCTATGAGAAGAAGACTGAGGAGCAATAAGATGACATTCTCAAGTACCTGAAGAGTTCTCATTCGAAATCAGGCCAGAACCTGTCTCATGAAGGACATGAAATAATGAGCTTAAGTCAAATTTTGGTTGAACTTCCTAGGTCAGAGCAGTCAAACCATGGAGACAATTGCCTTCAGAGCTAGTGGTCTCTCCATCACGGGAAGTATTCAAAGAGAGACTTGGACAACCATCTGCCAGGGGTGCTTTAAAAATGTTTCTTGCATTGATGAGGGGCTTGGACTTGATGACCTTTCCAACTCTATAATTCTATGGTTTTTCTGATCTAGGCCAAGAGCTCAGAAAAAAATACTTCAATCTATCACCAAGAGGTCTCTTCTTCTTCTACTTAGGAACAATTCATTTGAGGTAAGTTGACCATTTTGTAGGTCACAAAAGAAGCATGGGGACACTTTTCACACCAGTTGCACGAGTTTATGAAAATTGCAGATTGAAGAGCCAAATTTTGTGCATTTTTTAAAATTACACAAATTATGGCCCATTTAAAAAATTGAAATCTATCTGCTGCATCACGACTGAAGGAATAGAATCCATGGGGCTATGTCAAGAAAATGTTGCCCTTCTAGGATTTCTCACACGTCCATACCTGTAAGGGACATCTCTTCTTCATCCTTCCCTATTCTATGGACCAGATTTGTGAGGCTGCCTCTGCTGACACGAAAATGATCTTCTGTGAAGCTGAACAGCAGATGTCCCTCACATTTAGGATATGTTCAGGCATGAGCCATTTCATGCGGCTGAATCCTGAGTCTCAGAACAGCCAGGCTTTTGTGATTTCTGACACAAAAACAGTGTGAAGGGCAAAAAGGCTGCAGAGATCTGAAAACGGTTCTTAAGCATTGTAGAGAGGAGAAATAACTCATCCTGCATGGTGTCTCCAGGGATGCCAGCTGGTAGACTAAGGGGGAAGGAGAGGGACAGAGGAAGCAGGCAATCCACAGGAAAAATTGATCATCCTAGCTTGGCTTTGCTCTTTCTGTCTAGAAAGGACCTTCTGGGGACTCAGGCAGAGGTCTTGTTTCTCATCATCTTCTTTTACCTGATCTTTTTACTGGAGATGCTGAAGACTGAATGGAAGACCTTCTGCATGCAAGGTAGATGCCCACTCATGGAGCTACGGAGCTTTCTGCTGGATCCCTAAGAGGAAGATCCATGGAACCCCCTTCATGGAGAACTCTGCAGCAGAAGCACCGTTGATGGCATCTGATGTCTGGGAGATGACAGCATCATCCCTTCCAGCAGTTTTGCAAACTTCATGTGAAGAAGGGACTTAGCTACTAGTATGCTTGCAACTGAGAAGACGTTTGCTTTTCTCATGCTACTGTGATGCTGAAATGCACTCAGATGCACATGGACTCTCCTAATCTCAACACTGTTCAAGAGAAAAGGTTCTGCTCAAATTGGTATCCATGTCCAAAATAAAAAAAAGTGGGGTGGGGCATGAAGAAAGGCCTTGAATAGCTTTGGAGGAATCTATCAGTTTCAATTTCTCATGCCTTCATTCTGTTTTAATCTAGTTCTTTCTCTCTGGAGTACCAACAACTTTGTAAATTTTGCCAATCCTTATGTGAGGAAAGGAGCTGAAATAGGAAGTTCAACCATCTGCACCAACCAAAGTCAAGAGGTACAGCTATACAGGGGGAGGATGGGCATGCATGCCATGCTAGCCATTAAAGATGAGAAGACCCACAGAAATAGGTGGCAACCCTAGTCCACCTCTACCATCATGACTGAATATACAAGGATTTGAAGCCCATACCCTGCACCTGGATGGGCAAATCTGTCTGATTCAGATGTTGATTTCCTAGAAAGCTTTTTGTCACTAGTATGTAGACCTTTGCAAACTCTGGTAAATTCTTATCAAAACCAAACTGAACTGAACTTCCCACTTGCATGTAACCTTGCCCAAAGATGACTCTTCTTTGTAAGAGCAGTTCCCCCAACTGCAAAACCTGCTTGTGGCACATCTGTATGGACCCATCAGACCCCAATTCCACTGTGCCCCTGCTGCACTGGAGCGCCGATGGATTTTGCAAATGGTGATCGCTTCTGTTTGAAACAACAACCTCGGGCCTTCTGTAGATGATCCACGGATGTCTCAGACAGCATGCATGCACACCCCCCCAAAAAGAGATGAGAAAGAGATGTGGGGAGAAAAGAGACATAAAGAGACATAAGCTGTCTGAGATTAAATTACACTGTAATGATTACCATGTGCCTTCACAAAAGGCATTTTGTAACATTTAAGATTTTTTGCTAATTGAACGAGCACATTATCATGCACACGGATGTTAGTGAAGGTTGAAAAGGACAAATCAACTATTCTCGTACATCACCATAATTATGCAGCCCCATGTTCGAACAATTACATTTATGTAGACCCACTGTTAAAATCAATGTTACTTGTACAGCTAGTCCTTAATCAATGAAATCAGTCAATTTACCATGGTCACATCCTTCTTCTTAATTAAGACAGTGATATCTCTGGAGCACAGGGTCTCAAAGAGATAAATAAGTACAGAGGTTGGGAAATGTCAAAGAGGTGACTCCCTGATTTTACTCTCAACCAACTTGGGAGGAAATAAGACAGTTCCCTCAGTTCAAGGAAGCGTCGCGATCTTCTAAAGAGATGGCTTAGCATTCATTAAGGAAAGAGCAGGTAGCAGCATCTGACAGGAACAGCGCTAATGAGCAAAGAGGGCTTTCAACACGCACATCCTTCATAGTCATCGTTGGAATTATGAAGGTTGTACCACCTAAGCCAATTTTAATTAGCACGAGCATGGACCTCTTTGGACAGTTAGCCTTTCTTTCCAAAAATCCATTTCAAGATGGTGTCAGGATGTTGTCATAATCAAAATGGCAAAGTGATGGAATAACCTACTTAAAATGTCTGCGGTGTTCAAGCGGCAACAGCAAAAATCCTCCAATGACACATGTAATAAGAATGCTACCTGGAGGGCTCTGGCTGTTCTCAGCGATGTCAGTGGCGCCGCTGCAATGATAGAGGTCTTCCCAGGAAGCCAGGTCTTTGTGCAAGTCTCTAAACTCCATGTCCTATAGAGTAAGCTATTAAACTCCAGGCATGCAAAGCTGCTGGGGAAGGAAGTGGGGGGAGAAAGCACTTGAGCAACTGAGAAACACAGACGTAACTTGGGCAGATCCACCACACACCCCTTTCGCACAATTTGTTTCTATCCCCAAAGCGAATTCAATTTTCCTTTCTATCTTCAAAGGCCAAGGCAAGCTACCGCTAGTGTGATTTGCTTGGAATGGTTTTAAGGCAAGCCATGGAGCAGTGTAACCAACAACCACAACAAAAACCAGATAAGTGAATGACCTCAAAAGGTGACACACGTGGGGGAGGGGGGTTACCCCCTTTGAACCGTAGGGCCATTCTGGGTCACACCACTGGATATGGAGCTCAGCATTGCTTCTGTTGACTAAGAGTGGATTTCCAAGGTTCAGGGAACCGTCGCTGTAGAATCTGGGGACTGCAGCAAGGATGCCTCCAGCCCAAACTCCATGCTCTGCCACTGGGCTGCTCCTTCTTCTTAGCCTGAGTCTGGACCACATCTGGTTCCTTCCTGAAAGCCCCTTTTTGTTTGGGCTGCTACCAATGCATTTCTTGCTCTCCGAAGCCTCTCTTGGGCCCAGATCGTATGGTTTTTGGGAGCTTGGGAGCTGCAGAGCCATAGTCCAGTTCCTCATCATTCTCCTGATGTCTATATTGGCTACTACACACCAACATTGAACAGAGTTATAAGGTGTTATCAGCTCCTTTTCGAATGTTGCGATGCAGTTCACAGATCGAAAGCGGTGTACACAAAGTCATGCATTAGGGAAGTGTGCATAAAGTGCATCTATCTGGGGGGAAACGCCTTCAAAAATGCACCTGGACATTCGATACTGCTGGAGGCACAGTGTTACAGCGGTTCTGGAATTACCTGTGGGGGTGCCCTTAAGGCTGGCCCAGAAGCTGGATTCAGGACCCATCCCTTTTCAGCATGTCACTGCTTTGGTGGGGGAACTGCTCTCATTCGCCCCTGGGACCAGGTGAAGGTTTTGGTGCTAGTGCATAAAGCGCTAAACAACTTGCAACCAGGAGTGCGTTGGGGTACCAAAGAGGAAAGAAGGGCATGGCAAAGACTGGGCTAGACATTGACGTATTGCTGGGTAAAAGGGAGAGGAGAGCAGAGGTAGAGTTCGGGAAGGCTGGGGGAGGGGGAGGGCGGGGAGAACGTATGGAGCATAGAGGGAAAAGGAGGAAAAATTAACAGAGAGATTAATAATAATAATTAATTAATTAAGACATGTGCAGTGGTGCAGAGGGAGAAGAGAGGGGGCCTTTTAATGTCATTACATCTATATTCCACCTTTTCTTCCATTGCAATGAATTCAGGGCACTTTATGTGATTCTCCTCTCTATTTACTCTGTACAACAACCCTGAGAGGTACATCAGGCTGAGAATCAGTGCTGAGTAGGAAGAAAAACCTGGCTTTTTCCAGTCTATTCTGACACTTACCACTAAATTTTGGGAGTGAAGCTGTGCCCCAGGCAGTGTCTGGCAGCAGGGGACCAGGGAGAGCATAGATCACAAGACTATTTTATTTTTATTTATCTATTTGAATTTTTTCTATGCAGATTATTATTTTCACAGAAAATCTCAAGACGGTTTGCAATATGAAAAAAGATAATAATTTACAGCCCAAGATCCCCTGTGCCCCAATCCAGCACTCCAGTAATTACAACACAGTAGCCGTCTTTACACCTATTACGGGATGCTCAGAAAAAGAGGGACTAACAGCTATGGGTTAAAATTGGATGCTCCTCTCTCCCAGAGAGCATGTCCCCTCTTGACTCACTAACGCAAATGTAGGCCCCAATGTAATTTGACTTTTGCACCCCTGCTCGACCATAAATAAATAAATAACCTAAAGACCGCTCGCTGGGTTTTCTTTTTCATTATGCTTCCAAACTGTGTTGTTCAGCTCCTCTAGATTTATTTGTCTCCATATTGAGAGACTTTCAGCAGAAGCCCAAATGATACAGTGAAACCTGAGGAGAATTAATATGTGGCAGAAAAGAGAATTAATGGAGAATACCGATTTTTTTTTTCCACAGCACTTCATGCTAAGAAAGAGAATTATGCCAAAGAAATAAAAAAATAAAAAGGCCAGGGGAGCTGGAAGGATTAAAGAAGATATTTTTCTAAATGTGAAGGCAGCTGTTCAACCATCTGTGCTTACCTGTTCTCTTTCTCCTCAAGTTGTGAAGAGATGCCCTGGCTTCCTACCAACCTGTCTTGTTTCTAACCCAGACTTGTCATGGACTGAATAACCAATACACTTTCGCCTTCTTCCTTACATGATTGTGAACAGTGAAGGCAGCGTGAGACAGACAGTGGGTTTCCCCCACCCGAGCACCATCCGATATCTTATTTTGCAATATCAGAATATAATGTGCGGTAATTAGATTTGAAAGAATGTGAGAATCTGTGATTATTTACAGATACTAGATGTGGACAGTTCACTGAGGGGGAGGGTTGGGGAGGGGGGGAGAGAGAGCATGCGATGTGATTGAATAGCAGGTACTACCCATGTGTGGGGCATGAGTGCACAGATTGATGGGCAAGGGAGGCTGGTGCCCCATATGTGAGTGGAGCTGCTCATCCATTGCAGCTTTTATTTTGAGCTGAATAGAAGCTATCCATGTTGTTGAACTCCATTCCCAAGATGGGTCTGTAGCATCAGCGAGAGCTCCTGGAACGCTCAGACTAAATAGTGCCATGCATAAGGAGTTCCACTAACCTAGGAATTACCTTCCTCCACTGGCAGAGGCGATATTGCAGGAAAAGCAATTGTGTGCACGACTTGCACATCACCAAAAGCCAGAAAGCATATTCCCGGAAAGTGTGCATGTGTGGAGTTATGTATACAGGCGTGAATTTAGAAACATCCCTTCCCTTCAGGGTGTGTACAGTCCTATGCATGTTTGGCAGAAAAAGGTCCTACAGTTTCCAACATCCCCAGCCCACTGTGCCATTGGAGAGTAATGTGCTACAATGTAGAGGTGACCTGCCCTGCACCAATTCTTGTTGGTGAGCAGCTTTTACTTACTTTCCTTGTCATTCTTTATTAACAAGTTTTGGCCCTGAACTGGACAGCCCTTCCAGGAGAGGACTGTCCTGTATAAAGTCAGACATGTGGCCACCTTACGCCCTGTCCGGAGAGGGGAACTGAATGAGGGGGAAGCCAGGGTGTGCTCACTGGCTGCAGTCCTTTGGTCACAAGTCCTTCTCAGCAAGTCCCACTGGCCTCCATGGATCTGAGGGGAAGGTCTGATGTTCTTCCACACTTACAAGGTTCTAAATTGTGTAGTGTCCCTTGCATTGAAGGTTCCCCACAGCCGAACTAATTCACCCACCACAATGTAGAGGCAGATAGAACCAGACAGACTGTGGGGGGCCGTAAGCATGTTTCCCCTCTCCCATCCTCACACAAGTTCTTAAAACTGACATGGTTCCTGTGGAGACCCATTTGTGGTGAGAGCTGAACACTGGTTTAGGCGAGCTTCCATCTCAGCCTTTTCCCAGCAGTCTCTGCTTTCCCCAGAGCCTCCTCTGTGCAATGCTGCAGCTTGGTTTAGGATGCTCTTGAGCAAGACTCCTGGACATGCTCAGGGCCACCCTGCATATGAAACATGGGAGAAACTGAACAATTCCTGTCTATATCCTCACATGTCAATATCAGAGTCAAGGGCATTATTCACGTGGGAATGGTGCTCCTGCTTATCATCACCCAATTATGCAAACAATTTGGAGTACCTTTCTATAAGGCAGACAGTTGAAGGAAATGGATCTAGATCTCCATCCCAGTTTCTTCTCTGCTAGCCCTGTCCATCTGTGTCCATACCTCATCTTCAAGACAAGAACAGGTTCGCTTGAAACAGGGGCTTATTCAGTGCTGCAGCTGCACCTTGGTTCCTGGAGAGAGAAAAAGGGACAATGTGTCTAGGAAACATGGAGAGAAGCTGCCAAACATTTTGTAGTACACTTGCCATCATTCCTGGCTATCAGCAAACATGGCTTGTTCTAGCCCAGGGGTGGAGGACTTATGGCATGAGTGCCACAGTGGGCACGCAGAGCTCGCTCTGCAAGCCAAGATGCCCCAACATCACGCCAGCAGCCGAGCATTGGATAACAGTGCACACAGGGACATGTGCATGCTGGGAAAGGGTGCTCGTGCCAGGTGATGATGCCACGAGCCACGACTCACTAGCTGCACCTCATCTGAGCTTTCGCATGGCCGGTCAGTGTGCTGCCAAGGGTAGAAAAATAAATTCACTTGGACTGGCTGAGGTTTTAGTTTTTTCTAAACTAAGACCTCAGTTTTCAGGATTTATTGTGTTTACAAGGGGCAGAAATGATGAGCAGTGCAGAAAAAGCTACTCAAGGAAGGTTTTTTCAGAATCATCCTCTTTTCAATGAAACTTTCACCCTCTATTAGGGTTAGCGAAGTGCAGCAGGGTAGGGTTAGCATGAGTAAAATGTGGTGTCCTGGCATGATTTTTAGGGTAGGAATGTGTGTAGAATGAGCAGAAATGTTGAGCTGTGCAGAAAAAGCTACAAAAGGAAGGCCTTTTCAAAATCGTACTCTTTTCACTGGAACTTTAGCCCTGTATTAGGGTTAGGGGGGTGCACCAGGGTAGGGTTAGGGTTAGGACAGTTTGGTGTCCTGGCATGATTTTTATGGTAGGATTGTGCCTTGCATGGCAGAAATGTTGAGCTGCGCAGAGAAAGCTACTCAAGGAAGGCTTTTTCAAAATCGCCCACCTTTCAATGGTACTTTAGCCCTGTATTTGGGTTGGGGGGGTGCACCAGGGTAGGGTTAGGCTAGTGATGGCGAACCTATGGCACGCGTGCCACAGTGAGCGCACAGACCCCTCTCTGTCAGCCCCTGAGCCAAGTCGCCCCAGCATCACCCCAGCAGCCGAGTATCGGACAACAGCGCACACAGGGGCCACGCGCATGCTCTGGAAGGAGTAGCAATTCCAGGTGATGACATCACAAGCCGTGATTCATTAGCCGCAACTCGTCCGAGCTTTCACGTGGCCGGTCAGCTCTTTGCCATATATATACTGTATATTTCCTTGGCCTTGCTGTGAGTCGTTTTTGCTAAACTTAAGCCGCAGTTTTCAGGTTTTATTGCAGTGTTGGCACTTTGCAATAAATAAGTGTATTTTGGGTTGCAGTTTTGGCACTCGGTCCCTAAAAGGCTTGCCATCACTGTTCTAGCCCAAAGCATCTGGATGGGCATGTGTGCTAATCCTGCTTTAAATCAAGGGCTACTGTTGTCCACAGACAGCATGGGGGTACCAAGCACTCTTGGTACAGACTGGCATGACAGGTAGGCACGTAACCTTTCTGGAGCCTTCCGCACCCTTTGCAACTGAGGAACCAGGGCCACCTTTCCTCGGGTTCCTCTACCCTCTACTCCTCCACCCACCTTGGTTTCTATGCTTGACATGAGTTTCTCTTCCCTAGGAATGGAGAAATCTGCCATTTTTTCCTCCACATTCAAAGTTTGTTCAGTTGTATTTAGGAATGAATGAAAACCTGACCTGCCCAGTTTTTAATTTCCAAGGGATTTACCAAATTTGCATTTCCAAGAACCGAATGTGAAAATGCATACTCGTTTATTTACTTGCTTGCCTGAGATGTATGCATAGCTGGGCTTGCTATGTGCTCTGCTCCATCAAAGGAGAAAAAAATTTGACAGCACGTGCAGATTTGGAAAACATGCACCAAAAAAGAAAAAAGAAAAACGGGGAAGAAACTCCATGTGCATTTCTAAATGCACACAAGCACTTTTAAGAGAACACGGACATGCAGTCAGTTGAAAAATATGGGCAGAAATAGAAGCATTTTTGTTTTTAAAGGTACAAAGAGCAGGGACTGGATGGACTAGGAGACAATTCTCATGTTCTGATCAGTTTTCAACAGTTCTGCTCACCTCCTATGTTCATGTAAAGTTTTCTTCTGCACCCCTCTTCTGGAACTTCTCAGACTCTTTCTGCAACCAGCTGCCTTCCTCTCACCATTCTCACTCCCTAAGTCATGAATTAGCATTTTGGAGGCTGCTTCCTAAGTTGCCCCCGCTGGTTCAGTCCCCCCTCCCCCCCATTTCCTCTGCATTGCAGTGATGAGTCCCTGCTTTTGGCCTGCTCTCAACTCCACCAGCAAGGGAGCGGAAGAAGATGCAGGGCTAGATCCTGAAGGTAATGGCAGGGACCCTCACTCAGGGAAGAGAAAAGATGAATAGGGCCATTAAACCATGAACAAGGGACAAGGGACAAGGGACCATTAGACATTCACAAATGGTTCTGTCATCTGTACTGCTCCGAGTATCACATTTGTCACCTGAATGGTCAGTCTTTGAATAAACCAGTGCCTGAATAATGGGTTCCATGATGCATTTATCAAGGGAGTTCTATCTGCTTTCCCCATTGAGAAAATTATAAACAGTAAAAAAAAGTTTACTAAAACCTGAAAGATAAAAGAAGTCAAAAGCAATGCATTGCGACTTCAAAACAATGCTGCAGTGCTCTGTTCAGCCCACTATATGGCATGCTGTTAACCATCCCAAGATTGAGAGAAAACCCAGGATAATGCCTTTAAATTAACCATTTCACTTATTAGGTTTTTCAGGACACTCATGAGATGCATGCATCACCTCTAACATCTAATACATGGATGAACAACTGTGCATAATCAAACGACCTGAGTGAGTTCTGCATTCCACCTTGTCAAATAACATTTAGTTTTTATTTTATATCCCATGTTTCTCTTCCAACAAATGCAAAGCACCTTCTCCTGCTCTCAATCTTATCCTCACAACGACAACCCTTTGAGGTAGGTTGGGCTGTGAGTCTGAGAATGGTCTAAAGTCATGCAGTTGACTCCACAGCTGAGCAGGGACGAGAACCCAGATCCCTGAGTTTCAGTCTTGCTCTCTTAACCACACCACACTGGCTCTCTGGAGGTGTGTGTGTGTGTGTGTGTGTGTGTGTGTGTAGAGAGAGATAGACCCATATCAGGTAAGAATATATTTACAAGTTTTGATAAAATCTTATCAAAACTGAACTGAAACAAAATTCTCACTCATCCCTGAATAGTAATAGCATTTGATTCTTGAGATACATGCCTGTCTTTCTTTGATAGCACTTTGCTGATATGATCCAATGATAATCAGTAATCGACCAGTTGACAGTTTATGATATTTTCAGCAGTTCAAGAAAATCCAAAAATGCAAACAATCATTTGGATGCCTATTTCTGAGATCGCAAATTCAGATTCAGAAGTGAATATTTGTGTGTACATATTTCAGTGCCTTTCTAAATTCCCTTATTATTATGCTTTGTTTTGCATGGGATCTATCCACCAGCAGCAAGAGTGTTTGAGCACTGATCACTCATTTGTGGCTTTCTCACTGCTCTTCTCTGCCTTGCTCAGAGGGAAAAAAGGGGAGGCAGACCTGACTCCAACTGCATGATGTTCTCGTACATCCTCATCATCAAAGCCCATCATCAAGTAGGTAAAGCAAGATCTGTAGGACTACTCTAAAGACCTGACTCCTAGCCGATCCCCTGTAGCAATCCATAATTGTGTAGGGTTCTGCTGTGCTCACTAATCCGCTGGAGCATGTGTCATGAGAAATTAAAAAAAAATCATTAAAACTTTCTGCAAGTCCAAGCTATTCCCACACACTAATATTACTAATTACCACTCTCTCCAGTTGCTGTGTGTTGCTGGGCAATGTTTGGAACTTGCCTACATTTTATCCTACCATTCTCATTCAATTTAATAGTAAATGAGCTGATTTTGCAGGGAGCGGAAATGATGGAGGAGGAGGAAGAAAATAATTCAGTGAAATTCTCGTGGGTGGAAAGTGGGCACTTGCTTTGCCTGAGGAAGAGTCTTGTAATGCACTTCAAATTTTGCTGTAAGTTAAAGTTGGGTAGTAATTCTGTCTTGCACAATACAAATATATATCATGTGGATTGAGCCCAAAACAATTTATGCTGGTTCTCCCATCAATGTGCAACAGTGAAACGAATGGCAGTCCTTCTAAGTATTGTTCCTTGAAAATGGTTATTTGCCACTTTTCATCACCAAGTTATGACTTGCAGGAGAAAAAGAAATGGAATGTCTATCAAAAATTGCTGAACACAAAATACTGGTGCAGTAAAGCTATGGATATTTTCCCCCCAGTTTGTTGAATATGTATTCACACAACTCAGGTACCACACAGAATCAAATGAGATTTGTTTTGATGTATGACTTTTCATACTCAAGGTATCCTAAAGCACTTTCCAAAGCATTGAGTTCAATAATGGAGTGCACGGATTGTGCTGGCGCACTTGACCGTCATTATGCACTCAGCGATAGATCATGCATAGCCCTCGATATTAAACAAAAGAAAACATAGCAAAAAACTATTTGACTACAAAGATATCATTCCCAGGAACCTAAACAAGATATACCAATCTTTCTTCTTGCAAACAATAAAGAAATAGGACACTGTGTCAAAGAACTGCTAGAGATTGGTAAAGTGGACCTTTTCCAAAGGTGCTATTTATTTATAAGGCATTGCCATTGTACATGGTAGCAATATTGTACAGTCCCCTGCCCACTAGAAATTGCATTTGGACTGTAGGTAAGAGAAGAAGGGAAGGATAATGAACAGGAGGGTGGAACAGTAAAGACACATTTAACATTGGTCTTCCAAGTCAAAATCCATCCTAAGCCACAGGTGGTCCATATGGGACCCTCAGAAGCCTTGGCTGTGGAATTCCATGGGAACCCAAGCTCCTGGGACCTCCTTGTCCTGCGCAAGCTCACCACTCAGCTGAACTGTGGGATGGTTGAGTTGGCTTGGGCTGGGGGAAAATGAGCAAGAATAACTCTTCTGTGCACTGTCAGGTAAATCACGTACTTCCTGGCCAACCTATCAGTTATTTGGTGGAGTGTCCAGAAGGTGATTGGAATAGAGAAGAGAGATATTATTTCTTTATTTACAACTTTTTATATACCACACCTCAGTTAAACAGATTATGGAGTGATGCGCCATAAAAGGAGAAAAGCAAAGAATAAAACAATGCATTATCCATAAAACTGTGAGTCAGTCCGTCAGTCAGGAAGTCTTCTTGTAGAAAGTATGTCTTCAGGAGGTGCTGCGGTAGTCTTGCTTTCTCCTGACTTCCAGAGCTAAGGGATTCCAGAAAAATGGAGGTACCACATGGAAGGTTCTTCTCCAGATGGACACCAGCTGGGCTAAGGAGGACATGCCATCATCCACTGACCATGATGGGAATCCGATAAGGGAGACATTCTCTCAAGTACCCTGGCACCAAACTGTGCAGGGCTTGTAGATCGGTGCCCAAACCTGACCAGAGAGTGAATAGGCAGCTGGTAAAGTTCCCTCCACAAAGGAGTCGCACAGCGAAAAGCAGCAACTGTTGAGCTGCTGCGTTCACTGCTAGCTCCACTTCCAGGATGGAAGCCTGGCATGGCAGAAGTCCAGTCGGTCCCATGGGCCAGTCCGCCCCTCCCTCAGCTCACTGGCACTGGCAAAATCTGGCCAAAGGAGAGGAGTGGTGCCTGATGAGATGCAGAGTTGAAGTCTGTGCCTCCTCGTCTCTATTCCGGAATATAAGACCTGGGCTGGATGATTCTGGAAGCTTATCTCATCCAGCATTGCATCCCAAAGTGGCCGGCCAGAGGACTGGGGGGAAGCCCTTAAGTAGGGCGTGACTGCCCTAGTTCCTTCTTGCTTTTGTTTTTGAGCAAGTGGCGTTGCCTCTGCTTTTGGAGCTAATGTATAAATGTCAGGAGTAACAGCCACTGATCGTTTTATCCCTTGTGAATTTGTGCAATCCACTTTTAAAGCCATCATTTCTGAGGAAAATTTCATAATTTAAGTCTGTGCTAGGTGAAGATGTGATCTCTTTTACCTCTCCTAAACCTTCCACCATTCAGCTTTGCTGGACAACCCCGGGTCATTATGAGGAAGGCTCCCTGTGTGCCTCCTCCATGCCAGACCTAACCCAGGCTCCGCTTCCATATCGTTTCTCCACAGTGAATTCCATGCATCTACTTTAAAGTGTTTGGGATTCAAGAGCCATGCTGCAATGTACAGAAATTCAGGGGGCAGGGAGAGAAAGAGAGAGAGAAAAAGTTTCATTGCTTTGCTCTCATGCAAAGATTTCAACTGGTTTCAAATATGAGTCTGTTTATTCTTCTGGATAGTCTGTATCTTCTGTATAATCTCATAGATCAGTGTGCATGGAACTGCAGTTCAGGTCTGGCAAATTGGCTTGAGTTGACTAGCACCAAATATAGTGATGAGCGACTGAGCCAAGTTTGGGATTACGAAGATTCCTTGCACGTTGGTTCACTGCTTGTCTTGATGCTTGTTCACACTTGCAGCCACTGCTCAGTGACATCAGACAAGAAATTTGGGCAAATCAAGCAGCAATTGAGTGCAAGAACTCAAAATTTGCACAATGCCCTCCATAGACAATATCACAAAAGATAAGAGGTATTTCGATCTGTTCAGGAAATTTGTGCAAAGCAGACTGGGAATTGGAAAGAAGATAAGCATGTGTTTAACATTTTGCAAATATTTTCAGCAGACTTCTGCTTGCATGTGCATTTACAGCTTCAGACAGGGCACGTTCCCATGATTTGTGAACAAAAATGAGATTCTTAAACATCCTTAAGTCAAATATTTGGTACAAAGCTAATTAGGAGCCATTCTCCTAATGGCCCATGAGATCTTGCCCTGGTTTATACACATTCTGTTTCAAAGCAAGTGGACAGATCACACACACACACACACACACACACACACACAATCCAGTGTTAATAGAAGAGTTGAGCTGACAGTGATGCCAAGAGTTATCCATATGATCGACGTAAGCCTGTTCTTCCATTTAGGAAGAGCAGTACAATCCCTGTGATTTTATGAACTAGTCCCAATATCTTAATCTACATTGTCAAAAAAGACATGGGGTGGGGTGTTCTAAGGATTAAATATACCAATGTGGAGTCAAATCCCTATTCATTCTTCACATGCACTGAGTAACCACAAGCAAGCAGAGAGTGTGATGCTAATGGATAGCTCTCAAACAAATGTAATAAAAAATAAATAATTTGATTTTTCTTAGCTTAACTTATATCGTAGTTGTGCTCAGAAAATACAAACTAATGTGTACACTGAAAAGGCCTCGCATACAGCACTGCTTTAAACCTTACAGTCTTTATTGCTTTGTTTGGATTGTGAATTTTAACTGGGATATATTTTGCTTGGTTGTCTGTCAAAGGAGATAGCTTCCCCAAGGAGGTCCACACAGCATACATAGCAGATGTTATTTTTTAAAATGTTTGTGTTCGAGGTTTTGAAAGAGGCCTTGCTGTGATCCAGGAAGATCAGAAGTAATGTTGGTTTTCCTCACATGGTCTCCTCCCATGGGTTAAATTAACCCATGACTAGCTCTGGTGAATACAAAGGGTATGTGCCTTCCATTTTAAATATGCAACTTCCAGGTGAGATATGTTGGGGTTTCAGTATATTGTACATGCCTGGCAATCATGGTTAACTGAAGGTTAAAATATGAGCTGTTTAACCCTTGATTTATCCATAATGGCTTGTTTGTGCATCATGTTGCAACACCCAATTGTACCAAGGAACAGTTACATATTTAAAACAGCAGTGATATGCCACATGCCGAGTGGTTAATGATGAGATAACTAATGATAGATAACTAACCCTTGACAACCCACTTTCTAATGTGAACTAGGTCATAAAAGGCCTAAAATGCCAAAGTAAAATCAAGTGTTTTCTATTTGAAATGGCATTGTTAAATAAATCGTTTTGCGGTAATAAACATTTTATAGTGCTACAACCAAACCTGGGTGGAAAGAAAGTTCAGTAGAACAGACTTCAGTGGAAGCCATCTTTAAAACTAATAAAATGGAGGGCAGGACAGGTTCCAATGGAGCAAAGCTCAAGGGACCAAGATTTAGGGTAGATGCCAGGAAGTACTTCCCCATGGTTAGGACTCCTAGGGTATGGAATGGGCTTCCATGGGAGGTGGTTGAAGCCCCAGTGGTGAGGGTGTTTAAGGATAGGCTGGACATGCACATGGGGGTCAGACTAGATGGCCCAGAAGGACCCTTCTGACTCACTCTGTTGCTATGTTTCTATGTACAAACATAGATCAAAATCATTTTTAGGTTGACTTTGAGACAAGCTATTCAATTCTAAGGATTTACAAACTGTTATTGTTTAATTATTTCACTATTTTTCTTGATTATATCTTTATTCATTGAGTCATTCATTTCCTTCGGTAAAATCACAGTCATTTTCATTTCCCCCATTCATTTTAGCTTCCCATTGCTTTCAGTGGCGACCCAGCTGTCAAGAACAAAAGTATTTTCCATCCAGTTGGCATGAAAATTCCAGGCATTCTATTATTGCTCCATAGGATTATACTTGCGAAATTTCATATAGCTCTGAAGAAAAGATCCCCATTTTATAGCCACTTCAAAAGGAATTCAGACAGACTTCTGGAGATCAGGCTATTAACTAGTATCCCTCTCTAAAAGATGAACTGCAAATGGCCAAGCAGAGGGGAATGAGAAAGATGCAGAAACACGGTACGGAATGGACTCTTGAAGATGGCAAGAGGAAAGCCGATGGGAAGGGATGTGCACAAAGACAAAAAAAGACCCGGACAAATAACACGTCGTTCTGCAGCATCTCGCTGTCCAACGAGAAAGAACTTGGAAATGAATATAAAATAGGTCTCCTTCTTTTGTAGATTTCCGTCCATTCCTCCCCTTGCCAATGAGATTGGAAAGTTCTTTCTGGGAAAGGCACCTACTGCAGCGTTGGAGAGATTTTTGCAAGAATACTTGAGCTGAAGATTGGACGGCGACTTTCAGTCTCCTTTTCCCTGCTCCCCACACCCTGCCTGTAACCTCCATTTGACCTTTTCAGATTGCTGGAGGAAATGAAAGCTAAAATGGCTCTGAATATGTTCCGAATGAGTTCTGAATGAGCCGCAAATTAATATATGACATTCAGAAGTATTTGAGAACTCGAGGTTCCTTCCTTCAGTAGCAGTGAATGAAATGAATGGGCCCAATTCATTTCAATTTTTCATTTGTTATGAATGAATGCACCCTCCTACTCAGAACGATGGAAAAGACCATCGCTTTAATGCTCACGCACATGCTCTGCATGCATAAAGGTCACAGGTCGAACCACTGATATTTCCAGCTAATAAGAACTGGGGAGCACAGTTAAGAAAAACTTCTTGCCTTAGATCAGGGTGACCTGCTTCTCTTCAAGATAGACAACAGTCTGCTACTTTTGCCTACTCAGCCATCAACATTCAGCTGCAACCAAAATTTCACCTAAAGTGAAATTCAGAGAGAGCTCCTACTCAGGAAGAATAACTCCCATGTTTGAGGGGGATCAACAGCATTTTGTAGGGAAACCGCACACGTTCCCAGATTACCCTAAGATTCCACCTTTAGTGAGACCTGAAACCAATTTCAAGTTTGCTCACGGCAAAGCCTCTGAGGAATTCTGTAGGCAACCAAAAGATCTGTGATAGAACTAGATAGAAATTTTTCAGGAGAGTTCTGGTCTTCTCTAAATTGCTGGCACTGACAAAATCCCAAATTCCTTGGTTCGTACATCCAATCTAGATGGTCCATAATAGTTGGCTGTATAATGAGTTCATGCTTCAATCCATCAGAATTCAATATTGTCCGAATTCACGCTGAGATTGATCATGTGATAACTGATATTAACAAAAGCCCACCAGCTTTGTCCATGTCCAAGTGCAGCTTGGCTGGAACCAGTGGAGAGACCTCTCTTGCAATGTGACTGCATGAAGAATGTTTTTACTTTAAACCTTTCGCAGCCCTATGGTCCCAAGGGCAGTAGCTCTGGAAGTTGCTTCTGAATTCCAGGAGAGCACTCTGACCTTAAGAGGAAGTGCCCGTGACCCTCCCTCACCCCTGCCCTTCTCTCTTAAATCCAGCATGGAAAAAAACCATGACAACTGTCTCTCAAAGTTTAGCAAACCAACATAGGAGAGAGACCAAAGGGGGCATGCGAATGAAAAGTAGGAGGGACCAAAGACACCAAGATAGGACTTCTTCTTCAGTATCCTTCATCACCCTCCCAAAATGCCCTTGCTGGAATTTCTGAAAATCCCTTCTAGCAAAAGGAGAGAAGATCAAAGAACTGGGTGCAAAGACTGGCTCCATTCACATCCTACTTCCAGGCATCAACCTAGCAAGTTGCAGTAATCTGAGCAATCCCTAAGTTCAGGAGCTTCTGAGCAGTGAGGACACATTTCGCAGGGCCACAGTTGTTTTTGCCAGTGAGAGCAGCACAATAGCTCAACAAGAATGCTTCTCTCTCCATCTCTCTCTGGTACTTTGTCTGCTTCCTCGGCCGCCACCTCTATGTCCATCTGCTATTCTAAACAAAGTGCATGTGATAACAGCCAATCAGAGAAGGATGCATTGTGATGCAGGATGTCACGCTTAACAGGGTAGGAAATCAAGGCCAAATGATGCACACAGTGTTCCCACACTATGCTTTGGTGTTCCGAAGGCACAAAAGGGCAAAATACAATGGAATCTTGTCATAGTAACGCACATGTCCCTGAGTTTATAATATTTACAACAGTGAGCAAAGGATGACTTCTATGATGGAGGCAGGCCACTCATTTCAATCTGGGTAAACATTGGCTTTATGATAAGGGACTTCCCTCTTAACTAGAACCCTGAAATCCACCAACTGGATGCCCAGGCAGAAGACTCCAAGCTGAACCAAAGATTTCTGAGTAGTTATTATTAGTGCTGAAGGCACAGTCCTGCAAGAAAACCCACTCCTGGTTAATCCCAGGCTGCTTTATTTCAAATGGGGCTGCTGCAGTCGTGTCCTCACAATAAGGCTCCTCCAGGTTGCTGACGAGCCACTGGATCGACAGACTCCTGCTCCAGAGAGGCCTTTCCACAGGACTCCCATGTTCATCTCAGCAAGAGCTCTGCTGGTGGATCCAGCCTGACCTGATGCCCACTGCTGCCTTCCCAGATGTCGGGAACTGGGGTCCTCTTTTGCCCATTCAAAAGCCACAGACCATTTTCCTTGCCAGACGTTCTTTATTGACCAAAAAGCCCAAAACTGAATCTCTGGGCGTGCACAGAGAGATTTCCTGAACCCAATCTAGTAGTCACCTCCAGCAATTCTCCTTATGAGCATGTCCAGGCCCCATCCCTTCAGGAGGGGCCTTCTGGAAGTGATGATGCCTCCTCCCTCTCCGTGCACCAATCGCTTAATTGGGCTGCCCTCCTCTGCTGATGCCACATCATGGGGTCAAGAGCCAGACCTGCCTGATCTGTATCCGAGAAACCCCCCTGATCCAGATCCCCTCATGCCAGCTGTACATCTTGGTTATTCTCAGGGACTGCCTGCCCGCTGCAGCATCTCCACTTCATTCATCTCAGTGTCTCGGCTTGGCCCACATTCCCAGGTGCACCCCAGTCCTGCTTCACATTCTGCTTCTGATTCCTCGGCAGCCCAGCCAGCAGCCCTTGAGAACAAACCCCCAAAGCCGCCCTCTTTCTTGCTCCCAACAATATTGCACAGCAATGTCAAGTAACTCTTCAGCCCCAGGCCCTCTTCATGTATCTCCTTGCTTCCTTTACCAGGTCGAGGTGTCTCAGGCAGCCATCCTGCACATGCTTGTGTAGGCTGAAGCCCCATCAGACACTGTGGGGCCCACAGGGACTAGACATACGCAGAATTTGTCGCTGTTGTTTTCTTGAGTTCATGCCTGGTTTGCTCCTGGTTGAGAAAAGCAAATAAGGAAGACAATTGATTTAAAAATTAATGTTCTGTTTTACAACCTAGCAAGGACAGGTACTCAACTTGATAGCTTACATATTGACGAAAGGACCTTATTTTGTAATTTATCAGTTAAGTTTGTCCTTGGGCAATCATAAGGCCAATGACCTGGAAAACTGCTACTGCCCAAAAGATTCTCCTAGACGAGAGATCCCTGGACAGGGATCTGAAGTTTCCATATTCATTGGTCTCAACACTCATTATGTTCTACAGATGTCAGCTGAGCTACACCATTGTAAACGGTCCCATAAGGAAGCAAGCATAGATAATGACTTAAACATATAGCTTTAGGCTGCAATCCAATCAAGATGCCTAGAAACCTCCAGACTCAGAGGCTTATGGGCACCCTATGCAGAGCTATGATCTTCACCTCTCTGCTTCTCCTGTTCTGCATTTCTCCTACATGGCTGTTTCTTCCCTTTTAGCTGGGGAGCTTCGGAGAGCAGAGAAAGAGTCTGCAGCCTATAGAAGCTATGTCATACACTGGCTCCTGTAGTCCCCTCTTCTCTGCACTCCCAAATGATACTTTAAGTCCTTCCCAAGGTAGGCTTCTCATATTCAGAGCAGCAACCAACCAGGTTCTTGCCATAGGAGCCGTGGAGGGGATTGGAGTGTAGATTCCTAGGTCTCAGGCAGTTCTGTCACTGATCTTAGCTCTGGGAATTGAAAGTATCTCATGGCCCTAGATTCTGTCTAGGGCAGGGGTCGGCAACCTGCGGCTCCGGAGCCGCATGTGGCTCTTGAACCCCACTGCTGCGGCTCCGTCGTCCAAAATACGCACCAGCACAGCCACCAATCTGCTGGAAGCTCCACTCAGGAAGGCAGCGCTAGCTAGTTAAGTAAGTCAGCTAGTTAAGTAAATCGCTCCATTCCTCTGCTAAACAAGCTTCCTGAAGGCTCTCATGTTACACGAAATGCTGCTGAAAAGATTCTCTTTGTCGCAGTGTAATCTCCTTCATCTGAATGTTAAAAGCTGTGCTTGGGACCTGTTTATCTGCTAATCAGTCACTAAACACACCTATATCTCCGGCACAGCTGCCGATCTGCGGACCCACACCGATTTACTGAGCTCCCCAGCGCCCCCGTAGGCCAACCATGGATAAATCTGAAGAAAACCAAACGTTTAATGATACATGGGTAGATTCATTTGCTTTTACTGCTGACGAACTTATGGGATTTGCTGTTTAATGCCTGCAGCCCTTTAGCACTGACTTTGACTCTTCAGGAATTTGTTCTCCTATTCAAAATATATGAAAGGAGTCCTAGTTTATAATGTAAGATTAAAAATAACAGTTTTTAGTGACTGAACAAGAACAGCAGCCAAATCATAATGAAGATATACATAGCATTAAGGTAAAAACAGATATTTTTATTTTATTTATTTATTTAGAAAATTTCTAGGCTGCCTCATTCGCCGAAGCCTCGGGGTGGATTACAAATAAATAAATAAATTAAAATACATAAATAACAATATAAAATACACATAACTGTATAAAATAAGTCGCCCTGGCGATGTTATCTTCATTTTAGATGTCAAAAGGGTTTTGTGACTCCCAGTGTTTTCTTTTGTGTGGGAAACAGGCCCAAATGGCTCTTTGAGTGTTAAAGGTTGCCAACCTCTAGGCTAGGGGCTATTGGATCCCTCCCATAAACATGCAACTTAAAAATAGCTTTGCCATCATTAGTTATAGCAAAGAACTGGCGGTAGCCATCCATTTTGGCAAATCAATTGCAGAACAGGAGAAATTACCACTCTAGAACAAACTACTTATGTGCATGTGTCTCCTCATCTGGGAATTCGGGGGTTATATACTCATGAAGTGGTGGATGAATACACTCCAACAGAAATTTTGATTTGCTTCTCAAGTTACACATTCTTCTGATCTTAGATGAAAGTCCTCCATTTTTCTGAGATCTTATTCAACATATACAGGTTGTTGATGAAACCTAGATCTCCTTCTTGCCCACCAAATCATATCTCTTCCCTCCAAACCACTCTTTCTTGGAGTGAAATGTTCATGCACTCTCAGATGGTGTAGGGAGTGTTTCCACCCAGCAGACACTTCCTGGAATTCCTTTGCAATCACTTTGGGCCCTGGCATGATCACATGGTGACTCCAGGAAGTGCCTACCAAGCTGGAAGGCTTTTTGTGGAGACATTCATGCTGCTGCAAGCACAAAAGGAGCTTTTCTAAAATGGTGAGAGCTTTAGAAGCACTTCTTTCATGCTTACAGCAATGCAGAGGTGTCCATATATTGCATTTCAGCACAGCAGGCATTTCTTGCAATCACAGTGTGACCATGTCAGGAGGCAGCAAATGAGATGCTCACATGGACATTCCAAGAATTGCTTCAGAACCTTCTGGAACATGCATGTGACCACACAGGCATTCAAGGAACGGTTGCCTGGCCAAATAGACCAAAACAAAAATGCACAATGCAGATACTCATAATCCATTTGAAGAAAGAAGTTTGTTGGATAGCCCTCCCAGCTCAGTACACAAACCAGCAGGCTCATGCAAAGGCAACCTCTGAAGTGCTCAGGGAAATTTCTTTTTACTCTGTACCATCTCACTCCTATTTCTTTCTCCCCGTCATGTATCTAGCCACCATCCATTGAATGTACTGGCATGCCAAAATTACTCCATGTTATTTTCAAACATTCTCATCCAAGTCAATAGAAGATACATTGCTGTTGAAAAGAAATGAAAAAGAGAAGGAAAACATTGAGAAATCCTCAAGAGTTGCATTCATGGTTCTTGTGTTTAGCCTGTCAAGTGGCCAAGGAATGTGTGGAAGGGTCTTGTCTTTCTACTGCTATTCTTCTAGTAGCCTGTGGTCTCTTCAGCTTCTCACACTTCAAAGCCTGTGGGAAGACTTTATGAGGTTATTCCTCAATTCTGGAAATGCAGACCACCTGGGAAGCTGCAGAGAAATGGAGACATGTAATAGAGAGAAAAACACATAGAAACACTGGTAACCTTGCAGTGATTAGTTAAGGGCAAATATACCACCAAAAATTCAAAATAAATTATAAAACATCCTGAAAATGAAGCAGAAAAATGAAGTGTTCTTTCATGGTGAATGAAAACTTCAAGAAAATTGGAGGAAAAATTTTTGCACTGCATAGCTCTGCATAATACTGACTGCTTCCTCCACAATACTATGGGCATTCCTGGAAGTAGCATTTTAATTCACCATTACGTGTTGCCTCTGACTTATGGAAACGCTGTGAATCGCTTGACCTTCAAAATGTCCAGTCCTTGACAGTCCTACTCAGTTCTTGTAAACTTAGTCCTGTGGTTTCCTTGATGGAGTCCACCCACCTCATATTTGGTCTTCCCACTTCTTCTTCTGCCGTTGAATTTCCCTAGCTCTACTCCCTTCTCCAGTGAGTCTTGCCTTTTCTTGATGTGCCCAAAGTACAACAGAGACAAATTAGAGCCACAATCCCCCTTTTCAGAGTTAAAGTTTGGAAGACCCCTGGGGAAGGTGCCAAGCTCTGATGAATGACAACCAGGTATGAGCTGAAATATCTCAGAGTACATCTCTTCTGAGAAACAGTCCAAGATTTTTTCTTTTGTGGGTTTTCTCCACATTTTATTCAGAATTTTTTAGGGCAGCAGCCTTCCCTCCCCCTCCCAGTGCCCTGGAACAATTCTAGGAATGGGGCAATATGGAGGATGCAAATTGGTAGCAGTGTGGCTGCAGTTGCCATTTTCCATGGCCACAGAAAATGGGAGAACAGAAACCCTTAGAAGGGAAGGAAGACCAGCCACACCTTCTGCCAATACTGGGCTCTTCCAATTAGAAGCTATTGAAGGATTTCTCAGTCCTCTAAAGAAATCCAGTTAAATGGTCCATCCTAATTTTCTACCAACAAATAGGATGGAGACTTTTGAGAGGACACCTCTGCACAGCCCTGTTTCATTCTCTTGCAAGCATCCCCACCCACCCCTCTCATTTGCACATGCACACACACACACACAGTCACAAACAGACAGAAAATTACCTTGCTGTAAATCACCCAGAATGATGCTTCAGCTAGGGTGGAATAGAAATAATAATAACACCTGCCTGCCAGTCTCCTTTGCAACATCTCCACTGCCTGCCTGCCTGCCCGCCCATCAGTGCCAATAATCTCCTCATCCAGTAGATATGCCATAGAGATCAGGTCCTAGAGTGACACTCTGGAGGTGCTGCTCTATCCACCAGGTTCTTACTTTCCTCCAGATAGTCCTTCTTCTAGTACTGGATCCTGTGTGGTGGCTGAAGTGATGGCCTGTGTGCTGCCCACCTCTGCCTTATTCCATGTACAAGACAATCCCAAAAATGGCTACCTGGGAAATTCAACAGTGAGGAATAATGAGACACAGCCAGAAAGCTTTAAAAGGGCTTGCAGAGAGCGTCTCAAAAATACAGTCACATGTATCAGACTTAAGGCACAATTCTACATATGGTAAGGCAGAACAAAGCCCTACAACTGACAACATTTGGGGAGCTGTAGCCTTTATTCCCTCTGAACACTATGGGCTGCACTCTTCATGACCTATGTCCTCCTTCATGCAACTGCTGGTGTACCTCCCCAAAATTAGTTCTGGGAAAGCCCTTCACACCAGCTCAAAGTGTTATGCAAGAAGCTGCTAACACTAGAACAAGGTCAGTGATGTAACCAGGGCTGCAGTGATGGAAGCTGTCCATAATATGAAGGTTTGGTCCCAAACTGTCATTTTATTTCTGGGATCAAACTATGCTACTGTTGATTTTCTAATTCTAAACAGCAGGAACTTCTTTCCCATTTTTAAAAATGACATCTACTAAAAACTATCACCCTCAGGAAATTAAAACATACACACTGTATTACTTATATTCATCATTATTGTACTTATTACAATATTAACATATTTACATGCCCACTTACTGCTGAAATGCTAATAAAACAAAATGCCAGTGAAAATTAAAGGATGAGAAAATATCTCATCTTAATGTTTTTATTATCTTTCATAGCAATTTTTTTTTTGTAAATACAGAATGCTTCTAATTATATTTTAACAACCAGATATTAAGCACTATGCTTCTTATTGGATCCAAAATGTCTTCAAATGACCTACTTTAATTTTATTCATTATCTCTAACTGTGATTAGAACCTGTATTTGACATATGTGGATATTATTTGATCTTTTCAAACCACATTCATTCTCATTAAGAAAGCCCCAAGACACTTTCTTTCAGAATATTTTTCAAATATTCTGAGATTTTGCTTGTTATGTGAAATGTGACAAGCCTTTCAAGTTCTTTATTATGGTATTTTTTACTCCAACGGCAAGAACCAATTATCCTTCCGCCGTGCTGGTATGTAGTTTTGAGCTCAATATTTAAGCAATTAGAATCTGTAACTGCAAATTAATACATCTCTATGGCTAATGTACTTTTAATCGTACAAAATAACCAAGGATAGTCTTTTTCTAGTGGTGTTGTTAAATGTAAAGAGATGTTTATTAATGTTGAAGCAAAATGAAAATACCTGTATGAGCAAGAGCGGATGTAATTTTGTTACACTTTCTGCAACTGTGTTTACTTTTCTTGTCTCGATAAGGACAACCACTTAAAGGAACATTTACCCCATTTCAAAGGATGTCTGTCTACCATTCCATACAAATCCAAGTTGTTTTCATATTTTTAAACTTTGTAATTGCAGGCTATAAAGGTGTCTCCCCAGTGACATCAAATCCATTAAAAGTATTTGAACTTTTCAGACAAGCACAGTACTTTGAATTATAAAAGTTCCCCAACAGAAATTACTCTTAAACATCATCATTAAATGCCTGTTATGAATGTGTCTAAATATGTAATAGGAGATTCATATTTTATACTTTGCGATGAAATTAACCTTCTTTATATATTTGGGTCAACTCTATTTCAGTTTTCAAAGGTTCAACGGGATTCTCAAAAGTCTTCAATAATCAAGCATCTCCGTTCTGTTTCAGTGCAAGAGCTCAGATGAATGGATGGGATTCTAACATCTAAATGGCTTCTTTGTGGTGGAAAGAAGCCATTTGTGGAAGAAAGGCCCCATTACATTCACTGCAAAGATAGATTTGCTCCTCTGAAATGAACTGGAACAAACCCAATGGCATAAGAGTTCACTAGCTGCACCGTCTAAGCATACATGGGACCTTGGACCAGTGCGATTCAGCCAGTCTCCTTTCAGGGTTGCTCCAAGCCAGATGGCTCCCCAGGCATTTGATATGTTCATTTCTCCATTTGAAAACTTCTGCATGCTTGACATTTGCATTGCATTTGCCGCCCATGCCCTGCTTTTGACTGCAACCCTATACATTTCTACTCAGAAGTAAGCCCACAGATAAGATAACTTGTCTGTACTTTTGTTCAGCTGTTGAGTAGACAGTTGAGAAGAGATTTGGGTAGGCAGTGAATAAGACCTGTCATTGCAGCCTGCTATCCTAGAATCTGGGATCCTGCGGCGCCTCTCCCTGAGTCCAGGCCTGGGAGGCCTGAGCATTTTCGTTTTCCTATGAATGAAAACTGATTTCTCCATTTTGCTTTCTAACCTTCCCGCTATCTGTCATGAAAAACCATATCACACAAATCTGAGTTCCTTATTACATTCTTTTGTTAATCACCAATTAATGATTTCTTACTCTCATGAAAAAGACTTCTATAAATATTTTAGGTCCATGCTGATATTCTGATGAATGAGTTTAATTGACCTGCAAATAGCTTTCATTATATCCTATTCACATCAATAGAGCTGTTCACGTCTATCCAAAATGTGCTGAGGAAAATAAAAATAGAGTTGAGAAAGAAATCTAACAATAGCTATCAAGGTAATTTTAAATTATGCATAATACTCACATCAAGGTACTCCTCTGCCTGATTATGCATTGATTATTCTTTGCTGGTTGTTGCTGTTGTAAAAAAAAAACAGCAACAACAACGCAAATGAAATATCAGGAGGAAAAAGAAATAAATTCTGACATATCTGAATATTTAGGGCTTGGGAGGTGACATTCCATGGGTTAGCAAGTAGAAGTTTTGCTTTTTTGTTACAACTATTCCTTACCTAGGAGTTTTGACTTTTGTTTTAACTTGGTCTTGGGGGATTTCTTGTACTTTGGGTCATCCCACTTGTTACCGCAAAACCCTGCTTCGCATTGAGCTTCCTCTCCTTTTCCTAATCAAAATTTAATTAATGAAGTTAGCGATGAGAAGTCATTCAACTCTATGGAAGGCAACTCAGTTCAAAAGTTGATTATGCAAGTCACCCTAGATGCTTCTTGACCACCTAGGAAAGAGTGCAGCTCTTGGAATGTCAATGAAAGACTAAAAATGCTTTAGGGTCAGACAAAAAGAAGAGAAATGAAGAAACAGATATGCATAATATTTACATGTGCTAATATGTACAGATGCATGTTTAGAAATAGTTGTTGCTATAGGCTGGCAAGTTACCAGGCAGGGAGGGAAAGAAACACATTTTATGTGCCACTATGGTTTGTTGTATTGTCTGAACCCAGGATCGTGGTTGCCACAACCCTAGTATGCAACTACCACAGAGTACTCTGGAAAGAGTGGCAACTGCAGAAGCTGTTCTAGCCATCCTGCCTCTATGTATGGACTAATGAGGAAGAGGCCAATGATACAGGCAGGGAGTGATATGCTTTGGGATGGAATTTCTGGTACAGTGCTTGGTGGGATACATGCCAACAGTGGGAGGACTTAGTGGGTAGGATGAAAACTGTAATGAAGTAGAAACCACTTGCTTGTCTGTCAGGGAGATCATGGTGTAAAACTACAAGCCATGGTAACCACACAGGGTTGCTTGTCATGTGTGAATTCATCCAAGGAGTCAGCACTGAGGCCCAATGGGCATCAGGCCGCTCTGCAACTAAAGCTGTTCTCTCAAAAGTGTTCCAAAAGGCCTCTGGGTCACCTGTTGGAGTCATTTTTGAAATACATGCAGGGGCTGGACCACAGCCAGTCACACCTGCATTGAAACCAGGGGCTGGCAAGTGCAGGCAGCCAAGGACCTGCTAGAGCAGCATGTTCCACTCCATGACTCTCCATTGTTACATAGCGGACTCTGCTAGCAGCGTTGCTCTTGTGCTGAATGGCTTCACTGTTCTTTCTGCCATCCATCTCATCCTTGTGTCGGGATGCTGTAGACAGGGTGGCAAACCTTTCCCCATTCTCCAGGATGTATGCATCTTGCGGAAAAGGCACCTCAACACCTCTCTGATCCATTGACTCCATCAGAGACCCAGCCACAGCCGGTACTAGGCTTTAGCCCACAAGATTCATGAGAAAGCTTCTTCCAATTATACCACTAGAAGTCTACAAACAATATAAAATTGGGGAACGGTTTACTCCACAGGAAGAATTCTGTCCCCTTCACTTGGGCTTTTATGGGGCTTCTGGAAGAAGTATAGAGGAGTGGAGCTCGGTGTTTTCCTGGTTAAAACAGGACAAAAGAACAATGTTCTCTCCTGTCGTCCATACTCTCTCTCTTCCTCTCCAGTTGTCTGGTCATTCCTTCTCCATCTCTTCTCCTGTAACTCACCACTCATCTTCTTCTTGCTCTGTTTATCTAGTGCCTGCTGGCTTTCCCTGCCATCAACCAGGCGAACTCCGTGACGTCCATCAACCCCAGCTATGGACATGTATCATTTGGTGCTGTTATTCATTTCTATCTCTGCTGCTCACAGACCCATCAGCGTAGGCAGCCTCAACAAGGCCAGGGGTGGGAGGGCGCAGGGTCCACTGGAGACAGTGGGAGGTCTGGCAGGAGCTGGAGAAGAAATCACATGTTCACTCACCCTCATGCCCATTCAGAGGTAATTCCATGTGTTAATATCTACAATCGTTGAGGAACAGAGCTGGCCTGAGTAATATTGGATGTTCTTTGTCCTGCTTTTGGATAACAGGACGAATACGACAGTTTTAACCATTGCATAAATATTTAAACATAACTCATCTCCGCCTGATTTTAGTTCTGCTGCATCTCGCTCTGCACGTGAAAATGTAGTTTGCAATCTGACAGGACGATATTATTGAGCAATATGCGATTTGGTTTAAGAGTAACCAGATTTGAAGCACCCATCAATCACAGCAAGTGCACACACAGGTCACTAAAGCTGTCAATTTCAATCAACTCTGTAATTAAATACATCACCGATATAGATTTTGTGTACGGATGTCACTTGTTCTTCAGATGTCTGCTACTAGGACAAATTGTGCTTCAGTGTCTTTGAACATGCTTTCTAAATATAGCAGTTTTTTTAATGCATGACATCTCCATCCATTTCATTTTAAGTTCCTGATCAGTGATCTATTTAGCTAGAAAGAGTATAAATGACATTTATATAAAATGCAGTTGTCCATATATCTGCTTAGAGAAGAACTCTGGGAGAACCTTTTCCGTGTTTCTCCTTATTCTCTTTACTTGGCAAGGCCCTGCTTTGGGTCATTCTGCCATCTGAAGTTAGGTAGGTATCTAGAGAACATGCAGAATTCCTCGGACTTGGTGAGGAATTCCTCGGCATATCAGTTGCTCCAGCCCATGAGCAGGAAGGAGCTGTTGCCCTTCCGTTCCGCTTGTTAGCTTCCTCAGGGAGTCTTTCCCAATGGGGGTGCCCTCAGCAGAGCTTCGACTACAAATCCTATCACTCCCTGGCAGTAAGGTCAATAACCAGGCCTATGGGAGCTGTAGACCAAACCATATGGAGGGTTCCATGTTGAGGAACCTGCCCTATGGGCATTTGATTGGACACTGTGGGAAGCACCCACTAGGATGGCCACATGCCCCCTTTTACAGAGAACCGCCCTCTAATTGAAGGGATTCCAAATGACTGAGCTCTGTTTGGAGGCATTCTGTATTTGAAGGGGTGTCCTAAATTAGGTTGGATTTGGTAGACCTCTGGTTTGCTCCAGCAGCATCTTATGTCCTTAATGGGGTGGTCCTTCTATGTCATAGGAAGTGGTGGAAGTCACTACCAAAGAAGGTCCATCTGACAAACCCACTTTAGGAAGCAGGTAAGACTTTCCTTTTTTCTTTATTTACACTCATATAAATTATGTTGTTGATTTATAGACTCAGTTGCTCTTTAATTTGAAGCTGCAAGGTACTTCAAGAAGCCTTCTTGGCCTAATCAATACAATGTGCATGGTTTAAAAATATTTAAATGTCTGAAATGGATATTTGGCATATAGAAAAGAATGGAGCTATTTAGAAAAGAACAATTAAACTTGTTTTGCCATTTGTTCTCAAACTAAAAATGCTTTTGATCTTCTGTCACGAAGGAGTAAATTTTTAATTCCAATTTCACCAGGAGAACAAAACTGTATCAAGATCTTCTTTTTCTTTTTTTCCCTGAGGTGGGAGGGGAGAATCTCTTTTACTGCTGTTGAGTGTCAGAATCTTCTATTACACTTGCCACAAGATGGGGGAAAGTCTGTAACAAAGCTGAATTACCAAATATATATTGCCTGCCATTTGATTTAATCTTCAAATAAGCTCCAGGAAGCAGGTCCCTGGACAGTTAATCTTCAGTTTTGTAGCCCATGCACATTTTCAATAAAGTTACCAGGGAATTACGAGTAGGCCCAGCAAGGAAGGGAAAAGCATATTGTCTTATTCTGCAGGCAGCTGCTGAGGACCCTGCTAGAAAATTATCACTTCCTTAATATAAAAAGCTTTATTAGCCAGGTTCTTGCATTCAAGAGGTACTCGTTTGCCAGAAGGTGCAGCTCCACCGTGGGCCTTGCATTGCGCCCCTCAACCAATTGCCCATCCCAGACACCAACTCAATTTAGAAAGTCACTAACATATTGTGCATCAGTTGAGTGGTTCTAGAACCAGGTCCAGAATGGATTGTGCACAGTGAATGCAATGGCTATCATAGGAAGGCAACTGGGTTCATAGAGTCATAGAATAGTAGAGTTGGAAGGGGCCATGAAGGCCATTGTGTCCAACTCCCTGCTGTTGCAGGACACCATGTTCCACCCTCTCACTCAGATGGCTGTCCAGTTTCTTTTCGAATGTCTCTAGTGTGGGAGAGCCCACCACCTCTCCAGGCAGCTGGTTCCACTGTCGTATTGCTCTGACAGTGAGGAAGCTTTTCCTGATGTCCAGCCTGAATCTGGGTTGTCGCAACTTGAATTGATTATTCCATGTCCTACACTCTGGCATCAGCAAGAAGAGATCTTGACCTTCTTCTTTGTGACAGCCTTTGAAGTACTTCTAGAGGGAAATCATGTCCCCCCTCAGTCTTCTCTTCTCATGGCTGAACATGCCCACTTCTTTCAGCCTCTTATATAAGACAAGCCCTGTTGATTTTGTCTTGGTTGCCCAGATCCAAACATTTGGCTTACTGCCATTATGAACTCTCAAACGCAGGAGTCTCATCCATCATGTCTTATGAAACAGCTATTTGGAAAGGCTGTTGTGTATGTGTATGTGTGTATGTGTGTGTGCACTCATGTGTGTATATGCACAAGGCATGACTTTGGGTCAAGTCCAGGAAGCTGACGATGTTTATGCAGCACTGCCATATATCATGGGACATGCCATGAAGCGGCTAACAAATTCCCACATGGCATTTAGATGACTCTTAGCTTTCATTCTGTATACATAAAGTACCTCACCATCATGGTGCCAGCAAAACCTGATTACTGTGAATGAAGGAGGGTTGCACACAAGAAGAGGGAAAAGCTAGGAGTGGCCTGTGAAGTGCAAGGTGGCCACAGCTCCTATACTTTAAAATACTCCTGGCTTTATAATGTACCTTCTATAGGTGTGCCAGTCCAAAACTTTCTCACCATCCCACACTGGTTCTAATGTTTTCCTGTGCCTCAGATATTCAAGTACCTTGCATTATCCCCTGCTAAACGTTAAAACATTAAAGCCCTGTTGCATCTCAAAGTCCATCCG
The DNA here is from genome assembly GCF_004798865.1 of Varanus komodoensis. Classification (NCBI taxonomy): domain Eukaryota; kingdom Metazoa; phylum Chordata; class Lepidosauria; order Squamata; family Varanidae; genus Varanus; species Varanus komodoensis. Next base: position 41,273,188 of record NW_025336481.1, on the reverse strand, counting down.
TAAGCAGTGCACTTTCTGCAGATTGGCTAAATATTACAGATGGAGCATTTTTCTGAATTAAAAAAGAGGAGGAGGAATTGGGATAATCATGGGGATTATCCATGGTGAAGCAAACACTTTCATATCTAGGCAAATGTTGGCACTTCGGCCTCTAGGTGAACTTTGGTGCTTCAAGGGCATCCCAGCCGTTCCTTTACAGCTTGCAGGCCAAGCCAGGGCTCATGCCAAGGTTCCCAAAGGCACTGCATGGGAGAAGATGGCTGCCTCTCTGTGCCTTTGGGGACAGCCCATCCCTTTCTGTGAAACGACAGCGCATGGTGATGTACTGACATTCCGAGGGGCATGCAGAGAGTCAGTTTCAAAATATGCAGCAGCAAAGCTGGGCCACCAAGCAATCAGAGGGAAAAAAAAGATATTTGATGCAGATTTGTATAGATTTTGTATCAGCCAATTAATATGTATAGATGCAAATTTGGCAGCAATTTAAATAGAAATGCAGCGCGACTCACTGTAGCGTGGAAGACCATGATCAGGTCACCTCAGTGCCTGTCTGTTCAGGTACAAATCTGATAAGCAACAGTTTCTGGGCTCTTTATCTTAACTGGGATTTGACAGGAGAGTCATTCAAATAGAGGATGACTTCAAATAGAGGAGGGTCTTCTGGGAAGGGGAACATATGGCCACCTACCACCCTATCTGACCTTTAAGCTTTAAAAGGGTATATGACTTTGGCTGCACAACAATTCGCAGAGTTTTTCCCTCCTAAATCTACATCTCTAAACTTACTCCCCCTCAAGGGAGGGAGGGAGAGTGAGTGAGCAGGCAGGCAGGCAGGCAGGCAAGCACGATGCATGTTTGGTCATTTAGGATAAGCTAATGGCCTTTTACACGTGGGTGATGTAAAAGCTGATGCATGAATTAATTCTTATAGTAGTCCGAGCCCAGAATGAGTCAGTTCATTTTTGGAATGCCAGGCCAGGACACCTCCCATTTGAGAAAAGGAGCATTTCTGTACCAAACAGACAGATTCCTCAACATCATTATCATATATACTGGAACTGAAAAATGGAAAAAAGTCTTCAAAACTTTTTTTGACAACCCTCCCACCACCACTCCATGAAAATGAAATCACTCTGCAGCCCAACCAGAGAAACTGGAATAAAGTTACAGGTACATTAACCTCAATTTGCTGATTTAAGCTTTTCCCCCCTCGCCCCAAACCTCCCCAACCACCTTTTTTTCCTGGTCATCAGCAGTAACAGGTGATAACTTCTTAGCAATTTCTAGTGAATTATATGACACAGTTCATTATATTTCAGAAGAATCCCTCCAGCAGGGCCATAACTCACTAGCCCTCCACTTGCAAGCTTCAGATAAAATGATAGAATCACCCTCACACATCCACACTATATTCTTCTGCTTTTGTTTACTTTTAATGAAGAAAATAGAGTCCCTCTGAAGAAACAAACAGGATTAGTTGGGCAACAAAATAAACGGAACTAAAAAGGTCAGGAAAGGGGTTGGTACTGGAAGGAAGAAATCGTCAGAAAAGTGACTCCATCCCAGAATGCCACGTCAGATTTCAGGGGTGGTGATCCGGGTTCAACAGGGTTACCACTACCCTGCACCTGCCAGCAGTCCCTGAGACTTCGGTGCCTGTCCCCGAGATCCTACCTGGTACTCCGAACTCCACCGAGCGGCTGGAAATAGGAACAGTTCTGTTTCCCCCCAGTGTAGCTTCACTCTGCAGCTCCATGAGACAGTAACGTGGCTGCTAAGCCTAACCAGCATGGACACATGCCCTCTTCTGCAAAGGGTGGTCTTGTCTTTGAAGGGCTGAAGGCACGTGAGGCAGCATTGGTCTTGTTGAAGCTAAGCAAGTCTGAGGCTGGCCTGAGCCTGGAGGGGAGACCTCCTGCGAGTTCTGGGATCCACCTTGAGTTCCGCAGGAGGAGAAAGGTGGGATCCAAATATAATACATACATACATAAAATTTCAACTTAAAGGTAAGGACTGTTGCCCATCAATATTTTCCTCCTGGACAGCAGACTGAACACGCAGCCATACTGGTCACACAGGAATGTCGTCCTCTTCTGTGGTCAGATGTTCTGCATTTTTATTTAAAATATGCAAATGTTTTCTGACTGTCCAGCTGCACAACCAGGTTTAGGATATGCACATTTATGCAAATCACCATCCACTTTTGTCCACCTGTCGGTGATACCTCTGGCCATGCTACACCCGACGTCTTGTCACTCCTACTTTCTGTTGCGACAAGATAAACTGAGAGAGAGAGAAAACTTTGCCAAGGGGATCCTTCGCCATTAGGATTAGTTGTGAGGAAGGGCTTTTGTGGGAGAGTGGGTAGGGTGGGCATGGGTTGCATTTTGCAGAGGGCAGTCCTCTGTCCGAAGGGCTGTCAGAGGAATGCCCACTATTTGGATGGCCTAGTCTGGGACATTCAAAGTTAAACAGCATATGAAGAATGCACTAAAACATTTATTGTGATTATTGTACAACAATATACAGTAAAAGTGCCTGCCTTGTGCATCCTGGTGTAGGGAAAGAGCTCATGTGAAGAGCCTTTTCCTGGCTATGGATGGGAAATCAGCCATACTCAAAATTGCCACAATTCGCTATATATTTTTGCTGTTTGAACAGGGAAAAAGTGCACACCCAAATCTTCATTTTCAGCCCATAAACTAAAAAGTCATTTTTATTGTTATGTTTATTTTGGAAAGAAATCCCCACATTTTCAAAGTCCCTGCCTGCATTCATGGTTGCCACTGAACAAATTTGCAATAAAAATGAATCAAAGTAAGGTCATCATGCATCCCTGTTTCAGAAGCCATAGAGAATTCTGGGAGCTGGGGATTGTTACAGTGTGGAAGAAGTTTTCTGAAGACAAGGTCTGTGATAAGCAGTTTGGAGCGAGTGGACTGGTATTTTTGCATCCCGGGAAGATAAATAAAACTCCTGCTGTTCTCATAAACTGGATCACTGTCATCCCTGAGAAATAATCTCTGTCACTGAGCTGTTGGAGTAGGAGACATAACAATGAATATATATATATATATATATATATATATATAGCCAAATATATAGAACAATCACCTACCTCTTTCTGCATTTCTGTATTTTTTTAAAGATTGCATTTGGTTAGCATATTTTGTCAACTTTTGATTTAAAAGGCCTCAACATGGGAAAGCAATACATAGCAAGCTATTCATTTTAAGCCATTTTATTCCACCCCTCCTCCAAGGGTCCAGTGGACTTGCAGAATCTGAGCCATGGGACCCTTGGAAACACAACCTGATTGTGTTTTAAACTAGGGTGGGGAGGACTTCCCAACCCAAGTAGCTTCCCAGTGTGGGAACATCTAATGTGCATGAGTGTGTGGGTGTGAAGATCTTAATGACAGGGTAGCCCTGAGACTCTCATGACCAGCACAAAGTTGAAGCAGAGGGAACTATGCCACTAACCAGAAGGGCAGGGCTCTTCCCAGCTTTAGTGGCTTCAGTGTTCCTAGCCAAGCAACAGGAAAGCAGGAAGCTTGCTCTGTCTAACCCAAGTGCTTGCTCTATCTAAGCCAGTATTCCCAACACGGGCAGGCAGCAGCTTTCTGCCCTTTTCTAGTTCTACCCAGAGATGCTGAGGATTGAAACTCTGTGCAAAGAAGGCACTCCACCATGGAGCCACGGCCCTCCCAACAGGATCAGCAGAGGAACAATAAAGTAGTACTTTACTCCTTTATTGGAACCAGGGAAGTTCTTGGAGGATAATTCCATGTGGCGGCTGGTGTGCCTGAGAGATGGTTAAAGCTCTCCCTGCTTCTACCCTGTCCCAGTTCATAACTTTTGTGGATTGTTCATAGTATGAAAACTCAGTTCTGATCCTGGCTTGTTGATTCCTTTTCTGAAGTCAGAATTAAGTGTCCCAAAGGACATTGCTTGTTACTGGACTCAAGGATCTAGAAAAATTGAAAGAACTGAGCATGTTCAACCTTGAGAAGAAAAAACTGAGGGGGGATATGATAGATAGCAATCTACAAGTACTTGAAAGACTGTCATAAGGAGAAAGTTTAGGATCTCTTCTTGATCATCCCAGAGTGCAAGACCTGGAATAATGGGCCCAAGTTACAGGAAGACAGATTCTGACTAGATATCAGGAAAAAATTACTGATTGCTTGAGCAGTGGATCCATGGAAGCAATGACTGAGGGAGGTTGTAGGTTTTCCCACACAGAAAGCATTCAAGATGCAACCGGGTAGCCATCTGAGATGGATGGTTTACCTTGGAGTTCTGGATGAGCATGGGTTGGTCCCTTTGGCTCCTTCCAACTCTACTATTCTATGATTCTATGAGAACAGCACCTGGAAATATACTATTGAGAGTGGTGGAGTTAAAGAACAATAATGCAAAGTTTCTACAGCCAGTGTAAGGAGTGGAGAAAGCAACTCTTCCTGTCTGAAGCTCCCTATGCTAAGATATTCCGAGGTGGGACTTTTTGAACTGAGCTTAACATTTAGGGTGGCCAGAACTACTCCTTAACAAGGGAAGGTGCATTCCTAGGTTTTGGAAAGCTGATCAAGGATGGCCTTCTAATGAAGACATCCTTCATTTGTTTGGCTTTAAACTCTGGTTTAAAGGCAAAGAACTATAAGAAGGGGAAAGGAGGCAGGGCCCTTGAAGTTACCCATCTCCAGTTACAGCTGGGCAACAGGCTGCCCAAGAGCAGAAATCACATAAACAGGCTTCATTACTATGATGAGATGGCCTATATTTCTGTTTAAAGAACATTTATTTCTAAATTTGTAGGCATACATAGAAATGTGCATAGGTCAAGGTTTTCATGACCAATTTGGGGTGGGGGATTTGTTCCCTCTTTTTTGGTGATGCCCAAGCAGCCACCCAGCCAACATCTATTCCGTTGAGATGGGAAACCCTGGCCTCATTTTTGGGCTTCCCAGGCAACTCTTGCACCTGTTTCCAATCCAGTCTTCTTCCCCATCCTCCCATCCCACAGCCTCATCACATCACCACTGTTCCTTCCCTTTCTGGACCATCCCTTTCACCGCACTTTCATTACTGCCTTTGTATGTGAATGTGTGAAGGTCTGTTGAGAGGCTACACAACGAGTGCTGGATGAATAAAGCTTGGTCTAAAGCCTTGCTCTTGAGTGTGGGGTGAACAGGAAAAGCCAAGATGGAACCACCATTGGGTGGAGGGAAATAGAGAAGGAGAAGAAGATTGTGGGCCCATCCACTGGCAACGAGTTGCCCCCATGGATTACTCTTGCTGGGATTACACACTTGGCAGAAGAAACATTCCTCCTCTCTCCACTAGTGGTAGCTCCTTATCTTTGCCTCTGAAGTGCATACAAAGGCTTAGAATACTCACGGGTCTACTTTCCTCAGGAAGGAAGCAGGCCAAAGCCTCTTCATTTATGCCATACTGCCAGCTTCTTCTTCGCAATATCTTGTTCTTTAGATTTCCTGCCCCATTTTTTTTGGCTGCTCTTTTAATTTCTCTTAATGTCATTGTATTGCTTTCTCAGCCAACTTATGGGCAGGGTAAAAACTGGGAGTTAACAAAAATAAAAGACATGCTTTTGGACGAAACGACATTATTTCTGTGAAACAAAACAAAAGAAAATAGATCACATCCCCCAGGCTCAATAAAGTTACATTCAGCCTTGCTTCTCACATCCCCTCTCCTGCCTCCCGCCTGGCTCACCGATTTGGTAGAGGGAAAGAAATGGGCTCGAAAGCCTTCAAGTCAATTTTGTTTATAATCTGAGGAATATCCATTTTGCCGATTATTAAATTAAGGGCAATCTAACCTTGAAAACACCTCTATCTGCTGAAAGAGCAACACTCCATCACCTATTTTGATTCATTAATGTATCGTTTTAACTTGGTATGACACATGTTCAGCAGTTCTAATTACATTACGGCCTCCCTATTACATCAACTCGGCTCTAAGTTTCTGTCACCACAAGTCCAATTTTCCAACGCAGAGCAATCCTGCGCACTCTTTCCTTATTAGTGTCATCTTTAATGTAGCAGGGAGTGTGAACCATTTCTTGGCACTGAGAGTTTAACAGCAATTAACCCCTGCTCTGTCCCGAGGGAGAAGTACATCAGCAACTTGCCAAAAGAGTGTAAACAAGCTGGACGAGATCAATGCGGAGCTGCACTGGCTGCAGAGCACCTAGTGTATTAATTTAGGATTTATATATAGATATATAATATAAAGCAAGGCAAGAGAAAATAGCCCGTGCAGGAATGACCTAAGGAGATGGTTCACACAAGGCAGGGTATTTTCATAAGCTGGAAAACTAAAGGCCCCCTGTGAGCTGCCGAACGTGCCAAGCACCCTTTGCATTTCTTCTTGACTAACAACGAGGGCATTTGAGGGCTCCTGCCCAGAAGGGTGTGCAAGCTCCCTCTCAGAAATGTCCCCAGCCATGTAAAGAAGAGTGTGTTGTCCTCTCTCAAAGATCCTGAGATGTTTTGTCTGAGCAGGAACTCCAAATTGCATTTATTTTGATCTCGTTTTATTTTATTATTTTATTTTGAGCTGGGTCCAATGAAGCAGGCAATAAGCCTCCAGACCTGGACAACCGGACAATCAATTCAGAGCAGAAGTAGTCCAGAGGGGAAGGTCACTTGCAAAACACTCAGAGAGCCAGATTGGTCCTCTCTCTCTCTCTTTTAATTGATGTAATTTATTTTGGGAGATGATATTTGTCTGAAAAGCAGTAAATAAGTCCCATCTGCCATCATATCATCATCATCATCATCATCATCATCAGTATTAGTCTATACTTCTCAATAGCCAAAGCTCTCTTGGTATTTTAAACCCATGATTTGTGTAAATTGGGGCCACTCATAGGTTCAAGTCTTTGTTGTAAATCTTGTTGTAGCATTTAACAGAAGAAGCATGGAACCACCCCCCTCCCGCTTCTTATGCACATTCCCCATCTTGGCTGCCTAGAATTTTCTGACAGTTAATTTAAGATTTGTGCAAAATTCAGACCTCCATTGTACAATTTGCACAAACTGTGACCTCAGTTATGCTACAGAGAAAGGGGGTGGGTGAGCTCTTTCTCTCAGGTGTGCAAACTAAAATGACAAGGGATGCAAAAGGAAGAGGAATGGAAAGGAAAGGGAGAGATGTCAGTTTTTTCAAAGCCAGAACATGATGGCAGCATTTCAATGCACTTCTGGTGCAGCTGGTGTTCCTGCTTAAATGACGTTCTTTAGAGGTGCATGTGAAATCCACTTCAGTTCACTTTTGATCAGGATTTTACTGAGTTCCCATCTTAAAGACCAAACACAGGTACAATCCTAATCTAAGTCCATATGATTCTTGGCTTGGAAAGTGATTTCTGAACCAAATGTGCACGCACGCACGCACGCACACACGCACCTGCATTCAATAGTATGCATGCATTTCAAAATTGAGGGCATTTGGGAAAAAATTAAAATAAGCATGGATTTTTATTTGAAAAAAGAAAGAAAATGGCAAGGTCAAATTGTGCTGATTGCAAATCCCTGCTTTTGGTCCTTAAGCCTTTTGCTCCTTCCAAAAGGTCATTCCAAATCCTCAGTTTCAACACTGAAAGAGCTCTAGTCCCCGCAACTGTACTACCTTTCCACATTCTGCAAAGTTAGCTGTGCCACCTTAGTGATTTAGACAATAAGGGAAAATTTACCAATGAGTTCTGATGGAAGATATATCTCATTTTCCATAGAGAGAAGAGACAGAAATGTTTGCTCTTACTATATTCATATTGATCCCACAAGGAGGGATTTTGCCCACAGGGTTCAGTCCTGGGCCCAGCACTCTTCAACAGTTTTATTTATGATTTGGATGATGAAATACATGGGACAATGATCAGATTTTCAGATGACAGAAAACAGGGTGGGATAGCAGATACCCTGGAACACAGAAGCAAGACTCAAGGAGGACTTGAGATGATGCAGTGCCTCAATGAAAACAACAAAATGAAATTCAGGAGGGAGAAATGCCAAGTTCTTCACCTAGGAAGAAGAAACCAAATGCATTGTTACAATATGGGGATTCCTTGGCTCAACAATCCTGCAAGTGAAATCTTGGAAATCTTGTAGATCACAAGCTGAATATGAAACAACAATGTGAAGTGGCTGCAAAATAGGCAAATGCTATTTTGGGTTGCATTAATGAAAGTATTGCTTCTAAATCCCGTTAAGAACTAGTTCCTCTTTACTCAGCACTGCTTAGGCCTCATCTGGAGTACTATGTTGGGCCTTCTGGTCCTTTCCAGCTCTCATGTTCCATGATTCTATGTTGTACAAAGGCTGACAATAACTTTTAGCAGAGCACCAGACTTTCAGGTTGCATGACAAATACTGTCTCTCTTAGCCAGTTTGTTTGTAGTGGGAAGGTGGATGGACGGACAGATGGACTATATCCCCTCCCCTTTCATTTCAATAGTTTTGGTCCAAACCATGCTTTTGGGAAAAGACAACAATATTTCTCGAATATATTCTCAATATTTCTTCCCCTCCACCTACATTATGCCTTTCATCCATTTGGTGCCAATGACGTAGCTCATTACTGCTGTAGTGCCATTTTCCTTCTTATTAACATTTCTTTTTCAATTAAAATGAGGCATTACAATGCTAGGTTGCCATTCATGGCAACTGAGGAAAAGTAAAATCAGTTAAACAAATGAAGAATTTAAATCACTTTCAGGGCAGCTACTGAAAAATAACCAGAAAGTGGGGAGTTGTTTTTGATAGTTCTAAAAATGTTTGCGTAATCCCTTGCATTGAGCCTAAGTTTTATCTCATGAGCCTAAGAAGGGGTGGATGAAACTGAACAACATTTTCACATTTCTGCACTGGCCAAGTTCTATTGTCACAGCTGTTCTTAGCATGGAGAAGGCCATGGTGTACCTCCTTGTCATATGGTTATTAAAGTTGAGGCACTCATTGGGGGAGGGGGGAGTGACAATCTCAGTTCAGCACCAGAAAAGATTCAATCATCTAAGGATGTAGGCAAGCCCTGAACCCTGAGGCTTATGGGTATTAATGACCTTCACCTCCCCGTCCTCCCACTGTGAATTTTCACCTCCAATCTGGAGCATATTCAAGATCTTGGAGAAGGAAGGTAGACTGGTGGAGCGACTCCAGGAGACCTCATATTATGACCTCCCCAGTCTCTTCCCCCTCACCTTATACCCACCCTCTTCAAGGTTGCTTTCCTGACTTTGGAGAGCAGCTGGTATGTATCTTTCCACATCAACTGCAAAGGAGCAAGGATGGACCAGTGATCTGATTCCCAGCTCCAAGGCCTTGGACCTCAGAAGTGGAAATCCAAAAACCTAAGGTCCATCATACATTATTTAGGGGCCATAAGACCGCTCCCTCCATGGGGTGGAAACATATTCAAACTTGGACTATTACAACCAAAGCATGCAAAGTCCCCTGCTTAGATGTACAAATCTGTCATTTTCATGTTCTCCCACATTTGAACTCCTGAAATGTCAAGCTATTTTCATCCAACTTATGAAGGAACGTGTGGATTTTAGTAAGTTCTTGTCAAGAACAAATCTCTCATCCATCCAGGATCCTAACATCATTCCTACAATGTCAGTTGTAACAGCTAAACATTCCCTCTTCTCAGAACAATGCAGGAATTTCAGTTCTGTGCAGGAAAGGCAGGGGGCCACTGTCTGGGAATTCTCAGCACTCTTCTCAAACACCAGTTCCCAAGATTGTTATATGTCCGGCTAGTCTGGAACTCCTACATGAGTTTCTGGTGATGGTGACTTAGAACATCTTGGAGCGTATATGCAGTGTTATTTCTGTGCATAAGTGAATTTTGATAGTGAACACAACTTGTGTACAGGAGCAAGGAGCCTGGTGTCCATAGGAAGTGGTACACTGCCAGATACTTTTCTTGGTCCTTGGCCTGTGCTTCTGAGAAGGAAAGAGCATCCATGAGCGCTGATCAAGGGTGAGAAAGAATGTATGCCCCTGTGTGTGAGAGAAAAAGAAATGGGAGGATGTGTTTGCTGAAGGGGGAGAGAGAGGAAAGAGTTTGCCCTCTGTGGAATAGTTTTCTGTTGACACAAAAAAGTATGGGTTCAAAGGAGCTGTTTTCTGTGTTTGGCCTCCACCCTCAATTGAGCCATGTACTCACTCTTTGGGGAAGATTTTCCCTTCCTTTCTACCTCACTAGATAGCACATGGCAGAGATTTTGTGTTGGTGCCATTACAGGTTAGCAGATGTGCCAACAGGCCCTGAAAGATTGCTTGTCCCTGGTCTAGCCTACACTGCTTTTTTAGCCACATGCTAAATGAAGAAAATGCAAAAAGCTCTCCCTCTCTCTCTCTCTCTCTCTCTCTCTCTCTCTCTCTCTC